>NW_026578056.1:0-95000 GCF_029603195.1 Condylostylus longicornis | reverse complement strand
AATAATAATAATAATAATAAAATAATAATAATAATAATAATAATAATAATAATAATAATAATAATAATAATAATAATAATAATAATAATAATAATAATAATAATAATAATAATAATAATAATAATAATAATAATAATAATAATAATAATAATAATAATAATAATAATAATAATAATAATAATAATAATAATAATAATAATAATAATAATAATAATAATAATAATAATAATAATAATAAATAATAATAAATAATAATAATAATAATAATAATAATAATAATAATAATAATAATAATAATAATAGTAATAATAATAATAATAATAATAATAATAATAATAATAATATTAGTAATAATAATAATAATAATCACTTCTAAGATACTGAAGTAATTACCAAAGAAGGGTATAACAATGTTGACCTTTTTTTAGAGAAGATAATTTAACTACTGATCAAATTCATAGAATTGCAAACATTATTGAGCCCTAGAGAAAAAGGAAATTTGTGCGACAATTTTTGTAGACGTGGCACAGACAAGGCTTGGCACGAAGGATTAATGTAAAAGTTAGAAAAAATATTATTAGTAATTTAAAATATTAAATAGGAGAGAAAATAATGTAGATACTTTCTCTTCTTATTTAACCGTTAGATTCTTTTTAGAGTCAAACAGGGGGAATATACGACACTTAAAAAAATGAAAGCATGTGCGACTCAGGGCTGATTTGAGTGTAATACTATATCTACTCTTTACAAGGGATGTGCCTCAAAGAGAAAACACAATTGGAACTACATATGCTGACGATACTGCAATTATGGCAGTAGCATCAAATATTAAGGACGCCACAAGAAAAATGCACGTCACCAAATCGGGAAGCGTTAAATCTCTTTCATCCTATATTAAAGAAAATTTGGTGGTTGGTCTAAGGGGACTAGTATCAGAATATAAGGAAGAGGTTTTTGTGGTAAAACATATAACTAACTATGGATTGCCAGGGAATGACATGTTAGTAGCATTCACACTTTCCTCCTTCCTTCGATGAAAAAAAAAAAGAAATTATTTCGCAACAGGGTTATTTCAATTCACAAATGGTTTAATTCAATTCGCAAAAGGGTTAATCCTATTCGCAAAAAGTTTAATTCCATTCGCAAAAAGATTAATTTAATTCGCAAAAATTGCGTATTAGATAAAAAATATGAGTATCTGGCTGTGATAATAGGTGAATCTTTAACATGCAACTGGCAGGTCAAAGAGGTTAATAAAAAAACAAGATGAATTGCAAGTATTTCTAGTCAACGAATTGGTCCACGAATCCCACATTTACTGAAAACATTTATATTATATAACTTATTTCCTAGCACATTACCATACGGTGTAATCATTTGGGGAAACACTTTCATTGTACATATACTCGTACATATGTTACAAAAAACGCAAAGAAAGCAATCAAAAATCTATTTGGTTTACCATACAGAATATCTATATTATATTATATAAGCCAAATCTGATGGCGCAACCATCGTGTTAACATAGAAAAAGAAAACGAAAAAAAAATGATTCTGAATGCTTCAACATTTTAGGTATGTACATCATGTTGCAAAATTGTCCACAGATTTGTTTCAGAATCATTTTACGTGTTGTGTTTATTAAGTGTAATAAGCCTGTTGCGCAGCGTCGGAACGATAACATACGTTTCTTTATAACTTATTCTTAACATTGTTGTTTTGTTATACATTTTCTACAAAATGAATAAAATCAGCAAAGAAATATAAATCGTGCAAAAATCATAATAACGCATATGAAATAAAGTAATACTCAAAACAGAGTTCTTTTTATGTTTGGTTTTACTCATAAACTTAAGTAGGAAAAAAATTTTGCCTTAATTGCAAGCATTTATATTATGTTTTAATAGAAAAAATAATTTTTATATAAATGTAAATCAGTAAATATTCACATAATAATTAAGGTTGAATTCGTTTACAACCGAGGTGATCGAGACATCCAACATATCATAAATATGAGGTAAATAAAACAAAAATACGACACAAGTTTACGTTTTTGCGCATATAAAGAGAAATAGTCATACCATTTCTTGAAATTTAACGTTTACATTCAGGATGTTTACACCATGAACTTATAAATCTTTGCGAATGTCAGGGCTCGGAAACCGAACTCGAAGCCCAATTATGATTTGTTATTATATAAGTGGAAGTAATTGACGGAGTTTTTTGAAATCAAAAATTTCAGTTATGTTTGCTACCAAAACTAACTGACGACCTTTTAAGGGGAATTGGATAGCATAGAGCGAGTCTTTGATAAGAGCTAAATTTACATTTTTCTAGATATCTTAACTAAAAGCGTACTAGCCTCCCTAAAATTTGTGAGGAGTATTTAAAAGGGTTTTTCGTAGTATTATGTAACAATTTAGCTAAACTAGACAATATCTTGCGTTCGGTTATGTGTTGACGACATCAGATTTTTTTTTTAAAGATAATAAACATAATACTTACAAGGAATATTATAACATAATTATTATGTTAGTTGATATGATAAGTTTATATAGAACCTAATGTGTATGTGACATTGTACAGGTGCTAGAGCAAACCAACAACATATAGAAAGGTTATCTCTTTATTTTTTTTTTTGTAGCTTAAGTTTATGTTCATTTCAAATCATTACTTATTGATTGACTATAACGAGCAATGTGGGTATATGAATTTAATGTTTTATATTTTGCGAGTCAACGGCATAGCTGATTTAAGTTTTAGTTTTCCTTCGTTCATTAAATGAATTTTATATATGTAGCTCTTTTACTTATTCATATATTTAGTTTTCCTAAATTGTAGGATTACACCTGTGATGAGTCGCTCACGGTGAGTACGGACTGTACGGACGCTTTTAGACTTGCTCAAGGGTTAAGCGTTGGAACTCAAAGTAACTACTTTTTATATTTTTGTTTATATAGTTAACGTGTTAATTTTGTTTACTGTTAATGTTTTTTACTGTTTTTATTGTCAAAAATACTTGAAATTAGTTCGACTTACACTAGGGGCTTTTAGTCAACAAATACAATACATTATAAATATGTACTACTGAAAATACATGATTATAAAAGTTTAATGCGAATTCTACGTATACGCAAATTAGAATATAAATAAAAAAAAAGTGATAAACCAATAACTGCTAATAGTAACGTTCGTCAATATAACACAAGATCCGCAAACTACTTGCGATGTCAAGCTGTCGATAATAATTGAAGGGGAATAGATTTAGTTACGGCTACAATAAAATTGTACAACAACATAAACATGGAAAAACAAAACATACCAAGCAAAACATTAAAGAATGAAATAAAAAAGGCATACATTACAAACATATAAGAATGAATAAAAGCTGATGATTGAATAATAAACATATAAGAATGAATAAACTTTAAATTTAATTACTTTTCATTATTGAGATACTGTAAATTGTTTTTAATTTCTTACAACTGTTATATTTTCACTTTTTTGGATTTTTATAACGTGATTTATTTTGTTTTAAATTTTACTTTTTTTTTCTACCTTAAATATTAATTTATTGCCTTTCGTAAATTGCATTTTAAATTAGATGAATTGAAATTTTGATTCTTTTCTATAAAATCTTTATATTACACATTCTATACGACCTATTTGAAAGCTCTTTTAAGACAAACAAATGAAAAAAAAAAACAAAAATAAGGTGTGCAAAAAAAGAGTGACTTAATCAACAGGAAATAGAAAAATTACAACAAATCGACAATAATTTCAATCTTCATAAAAAATAGTTTCGAAAATAATCCGAAATTTGTATGTAATCCAAATAAATATAAATATAAAAAATGAAATATAAAAAACGTGAAGCCGTAATGGGATATTCACAATTCGGTTTAAAGTAGGTTCGTTATAAAGACGTGCAAAAGGATGTTTCATATACTTCACAGATTACGAAAAAGTTTTCGATCGAGAATAGCACGATAAACCAGTCGAAACTTTACAAATAGTGAACATCGACCAGAAAAATATAACCTGTATACACAGATGATATTGTAAGACAAACAGCTTCGGTCAAAATTGAAGTGGAAGCAACACGAGAAATTTAGATTTTTATATATGCTAGACAAGGCTCTACAAACATATTCAATTTAAAAAAACTTTGCTAAAAACCACTACAATGAACAGTTTGCTCATATTAACACTGATAAAACGAAATATATGGTCGTAAGCAGAAAAAACATTTTGCGGTGAGGCAGTTTATGTAGGACCAATGAAGTCGAGAGCTGAGTCGGCGGATACTATAGTAACAGTGTCTTGTAGGTTCAACCATGAGAGTTAGGTCTGAAAATCAAGAAAATTTCAATGGGCATGAAGAAATGGCACTGGAATGTCTTCAATAAGAAGACATGTTGAAGACATAAGGTTGCTTAAAATCGGCCCCTTTTTTTTTGTTGTACTCAACGAAGCTGCTATAACATGGTACCTATATTTCTTGGAGCAGGAAAAGTTCCCTGATGAAGTCAGGAAACCAGCGGCGAACCGGAAAACAACAAAGGGTTGGCAAACAATCATCCAGTTTGAAGTCATACACTTTAAACCGGGTATGATAATTGTTGACTGTGCAGATGAGGAGATTGCGGAGTGGCTGACAGGACGTGCACCAGTCCTAGAGAAATGGGATGGCCACACACGGGTTGCTAAGAACGGAGGCGACATCCCGAAATTTACATCTTCGTCTCCACAACTGCGGGACGAGATCTTAACAGAACGGCTTTTTCGATCCAAAATAAAGATTCACATCCGGTTCCGGAAACTGATACACAAGTGAGCCAATCATGAAGATCGGTCATAGGCCAAGTCTTGCAGATCGGGTTGATGACCCGTTAGCTGAGGCCATCTAAAAGAGCGGTCATATATTGCATTATCGCTTGGGAAAAATCCTCGTTAGAGATTTCAGAATGGGCGGAACGTTGCATTTGCCCTATTACCAGAAGTACAAGGCCAAGTGGAGCACTGCAATAAAAAGAAGTAGCCACTCATCATCAAACGCTCATCACATGGAGCAGCAGCGATACAAATTACGCTAATAAGTGAGGCGTTGTTAGAATATATAACTAAAGAAAATGTAGAAATATGTAGGAAATTTTTACTAACAGCAGAAGAGTAGGAGAGCTAGTATATGCTGCGCAAGACAGGGAGGCATACAGGAGTACAAGCAGTAGTCGCTAACATCCATTAGTGAATACGCAGAAGAAGAAGAAGAAAAAGTAATCTTATTGAACCAAGGAGGGCAACCGGTGCGCCTTGGTGACACAAAGGTTAAAAGACCTGAGGCAAGGTTCGCAGATTTTCAATAAAGCTGGGCGAAAGAGATCTTTGACGTGAATACTACAATTTCGCTCTCGCTGTCCTGCATGCTGACTTTAACTGTTGCAAAAACGGTAGTCGCGAAGAGCGCGGAAAGCATATGCGTAACAAGGCGATGTCCACACGGTCCAGTTCTTCCTCCACTGATATGGAACCTTATGGTGGATGGACTACTTGGGTAATTTGGTCGCCAGGGTATAGACGTTTGAGCCTACGCTCATGACATTGTTATTATCGCTAGGCGAAAGTTTAGGAGCATCTTTTTCACATATTGAAGAGGGGCTGCGGGTGACACAAGCCTGGTGTTACACTGTGGGACTCAAATTTAACCCAACAAAGACAATCTTGGTGCTCTTCATTAGGAAAAGAAAGCTAGAACGTCTGCATACTGTACGGGTTTGCGGAGAAACAGTGAAAAGAAAAACGCAGGTGAAACACCTAGTTGTGGTATTTGATTGTAGTTTTCGTTGGTGCAGACACGCAGAAATTAAAAATGTTACGCGGGCCCACTTGGTGTTGAAAGCCAACTCAGGTGAAGCGTTGAGAGCCTCTCATGAGGGGGATGCATAACATGATGGTGGTGCCACTCCATACATACGCAGCTGTGGCTTGGGGAAGAATAGTTTTACTTGAAACAACAAGAAAACTCGAAACGGTTGCAGAGACTTGCATGAGTCTGCATATTTTGGGGCTATGAGGACTTGTCTCGATGTGGAGATGGCAGCGAGGACGGCCAATTTCTAAGTTTGGGAAGAATGGGTTAGCTGAGCTTGGAGCGGAGGATCGGGAACGTATCACCGGCGAAGTTCTGCTCGTTTCACTTCCAAGGAATGATATGGTCAGAAGATATAGCTTCGAAAAAAACTTCACCTGGTTGCTGAGCTGCAGAGAAATACGTACTACCCTGTTGGGTTACACTCCATCTTGTTGTTTGCAGATTAATTAAAGACCAGTGAGAGGGCAGATGCAAGCGTTTTTGGGCCAAGACACAAACACCTCAATCCCATGGGAACGTATCTTAGCGCCTTTCAGACGGAAGTACATGCAATTAACATGTGCGTGTCAATCTTAAATGGAAATATCGAGGCAGGAAATTTTGATTATGTCGTTCAGTCAGGCCATACGAGCGATGAATTATTTCTCGGCATCGTGCGATGTAGCGTGGCGTTGTTTTAAGAGTCGGAATAAATTGGGCAGATGCAGCCAGATCGCACTGTTCTTGGTGCCTGGATATGTGGGCGCGAAAGGAAACAAGGGCGCTGACGCGTTGGTAGGGAAAGGACCAAGCACACCTCTTCTTGGGCTGGAGCCCTTCTAGGGAATGGAACCACATACGGTTCGAAGACAATTAAGGAAGGAAATGGGGAGGCGGTGATTGAGGTGCCGGAGAGGCCCTAAGGCCAAGGATCTTCAAGGAGATTACGACAAGGGGCGCTTTGGTTAAATCATAGGGTCCAGCAAGAATCAAATGAGAATTGATATATCTTGACCAGTACCTTCACGGGGCATTGTTAGCTTTGGAGTCACCTTAAGAACCTTAAAAGTTTAGATCTTGGAAATGAAAGTACTTGGTGAAAATTACTTCTAGGAGAATGCCAGGAATACACCTTCTAGGCGAATTTTGAACCCTACCTTTGCTGGGCAAATTGTTTAGTTTCGTTTGCGTATGTACATATTCACAGCGGAGAAATATCATTTTCATGTGCGTCAGCGGAGAAATGTCATTTTCATACTCTAGGGCTTCATATAACTTCGTCGAAAAGCACATTGTACTGTAGGAGGAAAAGCAGAATTGGCTCCTTTACGCCAGCTTCTATTTAGAAAGGTTCATTGATCTAACGCCTTTACGTAGTGTTAATCCATATATGGTGTATTTGATTCCCTATTTGACCATTCAGTCAAATTTTCTTATGCCATTTTGCGAGTTGACCGTAACAGCAACAACCTTTTGAAAGGTTAGCCAAAACAATGCCTTTGATTGTAAAAAAAACGTCACAGTTTACTGAAGAAAAGAAACGGGCAAAGTTTAATAAAAATGTACCCAGTGAAGAGAACGGGGTAATCTTGTTGAAGAAATGCGAAAAGTACACTTGAATAATCTGGGATTAAAACAGGCGGCAACGTCAACAATGTAGTAATTGTCATCAGAAGAAGAATTTAAGCTTGTTTCAAGAAATGGAAACAATTCAAACTGAGAAAACAGTAAATTACATTTAACGTTCATTTACAAGATGCCCCGTATAGAAGTGCATCTCTGTATATTATTGTGAAGGCACTTATAAGTTTGCAAAACTTTTGTGAAGGAAATATTCAACATGATGCGAGTTAAATTTTAAGTATACTTTCTTTCCTGTGTGAGATAGTTGAACTATAATATAATATGAAAACGTTAGAAAAAATTATTTTCACATGAATATGCGAATTAGTTAAAATCTGTTCAGATTTCAGAATCATATGATTTTAAAAATCGAAAAATTTTTATCTTTTCATTTTCAGAAAACGTTATCATTTTAGGCGACGTAACGTTACAATATGCGCACATTTTACCACAACTGGCAACCCTGTTAACTGATTTTTAATTTGGTATATCACCTTTCCATCTATTATGATTTAGAAATTATTGAGAAAAATTATGTACTGCAAATTTTTTTATACCAAATTCTTCAACGATTTAAAAAATGTACAACAACTGTTCCAAATAGTGTTTCACTTCTGCTATGTAGATTTTTAACTTACCAACAAAGTTTCCTTTATATTTGCGAAAATTAATGACCCTGTGAATATCATATAACATCTTGGATACGGTTTATATTTTATTTTTGATTTCAACAAAAATAAAAGCTATTTATAATAAATTTTATTATATTTATATTAGCTGTTTAACTATGGGTCCGTTGAAACATTGAGCTCTGAACATTGTCTCACTACAAAAATTTTGTCTACTAATGAGATTCTATACAATGGTATATAACAGTGCTCTGAGATGCAAGTCACTCTATAGGTATAAGAATAATGCTGGCGGTGAATCCAGCAGATAACAGATTAAGGTGCAGCAGTTGTGAATCAATTAACGCACCTCTTGAAAGACATCTTTCTATGTTTATAATCAAGCATGCCTTTACTTCCTTACCATTTAAGCATGATTAATTAATAATTAAGCATTCTTTAATTGTTTGTAATCCAATCTATAGTATTATTGACAAATATTGGCAATAAGAAACACTAAAAGGGGTACAAAAAAACACATTCTTTACAGCTCGTGAAATCGATAATAGTTTTTTTTTTGTAAAAAAACATTGCACAAATAAAAGCTTTACTAGGGGCCCCTGTGGTTTGCTTATAAGCAGCATTATCTGTTGTAAAAACAGGATTGTGGCAATCAATTTTAAAATAAGTTTAGAAAAATTTGTAAATATTATGGCATACATATGCAGGTATATACTTGTATATGCATAAATATCATATTGGTTTGAATACTAATGATAAATAAAAGTAATGGAAATATTTTTAATTTAATAAATTTTAAGATGTAATATGTGTCACTGTTAATTACATAGATATGATTAAAATTCAATTTAAGAATTAGTTAACAATTAAGAACGAAAAATTTCCTTCTAAACAACGTTATCTAGATAAGACGTAACGTTATCTAGATAAGTACGTAACGTAACATTATTCGTGTTCTTATATCTCTCACAATTTTTAGTTTTAGTTTTTTTAATTCCATTCCATGTTAAATACAACAACAAAAAATTATTTCACTCTTACTTAACTCATTTAAAATATTTCGCTTCCTTTTGCTTTTTATTTTTGTTTATGGTAGTAAAGCAAAAAAACAAAAAAAATATTACTACTCTTTTTTATTCTCTTTCGCTTTTCGCTTTTCGCTTTTCATTTTTTGTTTTTGTTTTACAGTATGTATAATCAATTGAGTAATGTATCTACCCAGTATTCTCTTTTGCTATTTTCATTTTTTTGTTTTTGTTATTTATTAGATTATATGTATACCTGTTCATGAACTGGAAAAATCTTGTAAAATATAATATAGATAATACCTCTATGATATGAGGTTTAAAAGTTCTCATACTTGAGTGAATATGAAATTAGAGTGAAACACATTCCCGGAAAGATAAAAAAACGATTACAAAAATAGATTTGTGTCAACGAAATTTCGAATTAAGGGAATATAAATAGAAATAAATCATATAAAAATAAAAATACAAAACTTACTTGTACTCTGGACTCTGTTAATCCAATTCGCATGGCAATTTCTTCTCTCATAAATATATCAGGATAATGAGTTTTGGAAAAACACCTCTCTAATTCATTTAATTGTGCTGGTGTAAATCTTGTTCGATGTCTCTTTTGTTTTCCAGATTTGTCAGAATTCTAGAAATTTATAAAAATACCATGAATTTGCTTCGATTTATAAATTATTTTAACATTAACTTGATCCAATTGCATAGTATTGGCATCACAAAGACTTCCGGTCATAGATAGCTTTACACCTACAAACCCACAATCCACAGCTTCTAAAAATTTATTAAATAAAATTAAAATACCTAATTCACAATTATTGTGGAGGTTGAGACGTTGCCTGTAAAAGTTTAGTTGTTTATTTAGTAGTGTTGATAAATTTTAATAATATATTAAAAATCAAAATAATAATAAGAATATTCGCGAAAAAATCATAATCTTTTAATTTTTGTAACGTTTATATAAAGTTCAAATTTGCTACAAAGTGCTTATAGTGAAAATATAAAAATTGCACATATTAACTATTGCTTTGTTTATATATGAGAATTACAATATACTCATTATACCCTGCACTTCGTGAAGGGTATATTAACTTTGGTATGGAGTTTGTAACTACTTGAAGGAGTCATCTGCGGTATGGACATATATATATATTCTTGCTCAGCGTAAAATTCTGCGTCGATTTAGACATGTCCGTCCGTCCGTCCGATCGCACGATAACTCAAAAATGAATAGTGCAATCGACACCAAACTTTCACAAGTTTTTTCTTTTGTGCCAAGGACGAACCCTATTGTTATTGGACTAATTCGGACAACGGGTTCGGGTAGCTGCCATACAACTCCAAGAGTTTATTTTAAATATTTCAAAAACTAATAAAGGTACAAATATAAAATTTTGTATACATGTATCCAATTATATTCTACAATGCAAGTGTAACAACAATACTATTCAAATATTACTATGTAAAAGGGAAAAATATCAAATAGAAAAAAGGAAAAAGAAAAAACAGTAAGATTAACGTAGTAATTAGCTTTTAGTCGTTACAGCAAAGACTGAGATAAGTTCATAACTTGATTGTGTATTATTACATTGTTGTATTTACATTTATCAGGGGATCAATTATCCATCTCTTTTACTAAAAATTTAAGTATTGAAAAAACCGCTTCGGTTGGAGCCTGTTCTTCATAGTATCAGTTTTACTTAGAGAAAGAGCAAATTTCACAACCAAGTCTCAAATCAAAAGTTCATGCAGAATGCAAAGAACAAAAATCTGATGTGGTCAGCACATAACCGACCGCATTGTGTATTGTCTAGTTAAATGAAAGTGTTACAGAATATTATAAAAATGTCTGTTAAATACTTCTTTCCAATTTTTAGGACATTAGTAAGCTTATAGTTAACATACTTAGAAAAATGTAAATTTGGCTCTTAGTAGAGTTTTGCTTTGTGCCACCCGAATTGCCTGAAATGCTCGCCAGTTAGTTCCGGTAACAACCAGAATTCAAATATCAAATTTCAAGAAATTCCATCAATTTGTTCTGTGGATATGGTGAAAAATGTAAAATCGGCCCGCAAATCAGTTCTCGAGCCCTGATCTTTCCAAAAAAGTTATATGTTCATTGCTTTAATATGAGGAACTCATATATTAAATTTCAATGAAATCGGTTGATTATTTCTCTTTATATACACAAAAGTGTATGTTTGGCCCGTAGTAAACGTCTAGTTGCCGATGCCTGATCTTTCCCAAAAATTTACATGTTCATTGTTTTAATACGGGGACTTCATATATTAAATTTCAATGAAATCGGTTGATTATTTCTCTTTATATACACAAAAATGTATATTTGGCCCGTAGTAAACGTCTAGTTGCCGATGCCTGATTTCTTCCAAAACATACGAATTTTTGCGGACGGTCCAGCTGAGCTTATATATAAAATTTCAAGTAAATCGGTTGAATATTTTCTTCAAAATGTTCAAAAATGTAAAACAGGCCCGCTAAAAAGTGCAGTTCCCGAGGCCTGATATATACCAAAAGTTGATCGATCCGTGCCATGGTGGAAACAAACTTACATATAAAATTTCATCAAAATCGGTTCAGCCGAACTTGAGATACACGCGTGCACACACAGACCGACAGACCGACAGACCGACAGACCGACAGACGGACAGACCGACAGACCGACAGACCGACAGACCGACAGGTTGCTAAAAATAGTTTATTTACACTTCCCCACTAAGGAGAAGTACGTTCCCACCGAAAACTCGATATGCAAAATTTGTTGCCATCACATAACCTACCTATTGTTTACACAATACGGTCTGTAAAAAGTATAAATACCCAAAGTGGTAATCCAGCTATGCTCTGCGCAGACTAATTTCTCTATGAAGATCGATCTAAAGTATGTATATTGGCTTGGGTTATTTACCGTACTCACTTTTTTCAATACTGTTTGGGTGGAAATAGAATTTTATTATACGATAAATATATTTTATTTCGAAGAATTTCTTATAAAAAAAAAATCTGATGTGGTCAGCACATAACCGACCGCAATGTGTATTGTCTAGTTAAGTGAAAGTGCTACAGAATATTATAAAAATGTCTGTTAAATACTTCTTTCCAATTTTTAGGACATTAGTAAGCTTATAGTTAACATACCTAGAAAAATGTGAATTTGGCTCTTAGTACAGTTTCGTTTTGTGCTACCCGAATTCCCTGAAATGCCCACCAGTTAGTTTTGGTAATAACAAGAACTCAAATATCAAATTTCAAGAAATTCCATCAATTCGTTCCGTAGATATGGTGAAAAATGTAAAATCGGCCCGCATATCAGTTTTCGAGCCCTGATCTTTCCAAAAAATTTATATGTTCATAGTTTTCATACGAGGAATTTATATATTATATTTAAAAAATCGGTTGATTATTTCTCTTTATATACACAAAAATGTATATTTGGCCCGTAGTAAACGTCTAGTTGCCGATGCCTGATCTTCCCAAAAAATTTACACGTTCATTGTTTTAATACGAGGAACTCAAATATTAAATTTCAATGAAATCGGTTGATTATATCTCTTTATATACACAAAAATGTATATTTGGCCCGTAGTAAACGTCCAGTTGCCGATGCCTGATTTGTTCCAAAAGCTAGGAATTTTCACGGAAGGTCAAACAAAGCTCATATATGAAATTTCAAGTAAATCGGTTGAATATTTTCTTCAAAATGGTGAAAAATGTAAAATCGGCCCGCAAATCAGTTTTCGAGCCCTGATCTTTCCAAAAAATTTATATGTTCATAGTTTTCATACGAGGAATTTATATATTAAATTTCAATGAAATCGGTTGATTATTTCTCTTTATATACACAAAAATGTATATTTGGCCCGTAGTAAACGTCCAGTTGCTGACGCCTGATTTCTTCCAAAAGTTAGGAGGTTTCATCGCCGGTAGAGCAAAACTTATATATGAAATTTCAAGTAAATCGGTTGAATATGTTCTTCAATATGCTCAAAAATGTAAAACAGGCCCGCTAAAAAGTGCAGTTCCCGAGGCCTGATATATACCAAAAGTTGATCGATCCGTGCCATGGTGGAAACAAACTTACATATAAAATTTCATCAAAATCGGTTCAGCCGAACTTGAGATACACGCGTGCACACACAGACCGACAGACGGACAGACCGACAGACCGACAGACCGACAGACCGACAGACCGACAGGTTGCTAAAAATAGTTTATTTACACTTCCCTACTATGGAGAAGTACGTTCCCACCGAAAACTCGATATGCAAAATTTGTTGCCATCACATAACCTACCTATTGTTTACACAATACGGTCGGTAATAAATCATGTCTCATGGAAAAGTCCAGAAAATATAAAATATAAAATGAGGTTTTTAGAGCGCCGTAACGTACTTAGGCGAAATATTAGGCATTCTTCACGAGGAATCTATTCTCAAAGAGCACGAGAATCAAACTTCAAATCAAATAAAACAAACTTCAATGTAAAGGAAGAATAATATGATTTAGTTACGCAAGTGGTACTCAAGTCAATCTAGAGAGTCAAAACTCGTTTAATGATAGTTTGCAGGTTCTGGGGCACAATTTACTGCATAAAACAATAATTAAAACTGATCTTCCTTAGAAGCTGTTGGGGAGGGTCATGTGGAAAACGCCGTGCGGTAAAAGCAGACAAAATATGTGCAAACGCGGAAATCAGAAAAATGCTAGTATAGGTGTAATAAAGTAAAAAATCAGAAAACTAAAAGCAATTACTTAAACTTTAGAATAAGTGAGCCAGAAATATACGCATCTTCTCCAGAAAGAAAGCATAAACTATAATTTTAGTAAAAAACGTTTAAATAATCAAAGAAGCAAATAAAGAAAAAGTTATAACAAACAAGCGGAATTTTGTACAAAGGAGTAGAACCTCGCCAACTAAACTAACTACTTTCTCAAACGAAACGGGAAAAAATAGATTTGACCGTGTTAACTCTGTGACGTCCTTACGAATTTCTTATACTATGTGCGAATAAGTATGCCATTGCTCACTGTGGAAGAGACTACGACTTTAAGTTGTCATAAACCATATTAATTTATGTAAAGTTTTAGTACTGTGCTTCCAATATTTGCTATGATATGGCCAAACTACTATTGAGGTGGTATGGCTGCTCCCAGAAAGAGCCAAGCAATTTTCACGACTTTTATCAAACATATTAATCACTAATATATTTAGTTGGGCAAAATTTCAATACTAAAGCTTTCATAGTTTTTAAGATATAGTTAAATAAATTTTGAAATTGTATGGCAGCTACCACAACCAGTATCCTAATCATATCCAATTTAAATAGTGTTCTGTCATTTACTATAATAAATCATTTGTGAATTTTTTTTTTTTTTTTAATAGATTTAATAGATTTCTTCATAACAAAACGAATTGCGAAAAATTTCATCGAGGTACATGATAACTATGATCTTAATTCCGATCACTTGGTGGTTATTCTTGAACTTAAGGAAAATATAGTTATGAAAAGAGCGAAACCTGCGGTGACAAATGGAACTACAGATTGGTCAAGATTTCGCTTAGAGGTTGAACGACAAATAGATCTAAGGAAAAGAATAAGAACGACCCAGCACATAGATGAGGAGGCCAAAAACTTTACTAAGATTATTTAAAATGCGGCTTGGAGTAGTTCCAAAATTAATGCTATTAGAAGGGGGGGGGCATTAACTATCCTCCACATATACTAGCAAAAGTGAGACGAAGCAAGCGGGCAAGAAAGAGGTGGCAGCAAACGCGTGATCCTACTGATAAAACCAGATAAAATCGTGAATCGCAGCAACTAAGATGCTGTATTAGAAAATACAAAGAGGATTTGGTTGCTAATTATGTTCAAAATTTGACGGCGTGTGAGAAAACCAATTACTCACTGTGGAGAGCAACAAAGAAAATGAAGCAACCTATCAAACATCTCGCTCCTATTAAACACAAAGATGGAAAGTGGGCAAAGATTAACAAGGACAAGGCAAATGCGCTTGCGGATCATTTGGCCGATATATTCTGCCCGCATGACAGCCAAGGCGTGTATGAAAATGAGGAATCTGCTTTTGTTGGGGATAGCGTGACTATTCCAATTGTCAAGGAAAGAGATGTTATAGAAGAAATCACGACTCTTAAACCTAAAAAGACCCCAGGATTTGACCTAATAAAGGCCGATACTTTGAAAGAATTACCCAAAAGGGGTATAACGATGCTTCCGCACCTAATAAATGCATGTATAAGGTTCAATTACGTGCCTGAAATTTGGAAAGTTGCAGAGACATAAACTGCACAAACATACTGCACAAACATGTGATATTCCTGAATCGAAAGGAGTGACAACAGCTACATTCGCTGATGATACAGCAGTTATCGCAGTAGAACGAAATGAAAATGAATCTACACAAAAATTGCAAAGGGCCAGTAATGAGATCTGAAAATGGACTAGAAAGTGGAATATAAAACTTAACGGGGTGAAATCAGTACACGTAAATTTCACTTATAGGATAACTGACAATTCATTTTCGGTTCGGATAATGGCGTCTTAATTCCGCCCGCAAACACGGCGAAGTACTTGGGAATGACGTTGGACGCGAAGCTCAGATGGAAAGAGCACATAAAGAAAAAGAGGTCTCAACTAGAGGAGGAATACAGAAAGTTTGAATATCTTTTGGGGAGGCGTTCTAAATTGACAATACACAACAAAGTTTGATATATAATCAAATATTTAAACCTGTCTGGGCTTACGGTATTCAGTTATGGGGCACTGCGCAGACTCATATCCAATCTACACAAAGATTTCAAAATAGAGTATTACGGGACATTGTAAACGCCCTTTCGTATGTCCGTAATGCCGATATACACGGGGATCTCACGATCCTAAATGTCAGAGACGAAATTAAAAAGCAAGCAGCCAATCATAAAATGCGTTTATCCAATCATGTCAACATCGAGGCGGCTCGATTGGTTGACAATCAAAACTTTGTTAGGAGACTTAAAAGTACGAGATCTCTCAAGTTAGTTTAAAGTTTCTTGTCTGGAACAATGAGTAATTAGTACACTATTGTGCCAGATCAAAAGCTTGTAAATAATCAAAAAGGTTAGAGCAAAATTAATGGTTAATCGTTTCCGACTAGTTTTATAGTTTATTTTGAGGAGGGTGTTTTTTAGTGGATTACAGTTCCACACTACTGCTTTTCGTCCGGCAGTGTCTTTCGAGATTTTTCACCCTTCCTCTCGGAAAAAAAAAAAAAAAATATTAACACTAATTTCACAATTATTGACAATTATGGTTAGTAAAACTAGAAAAAATCGTCAAGGTCGCCATTTTTGTAACTTTTTATGAAAAATGGTAACCTTATTACCGACCGTATTGTGTAAACAATAGGTAGGTTATGTGATGGCAACAAATTTTGCATATCGAGTTTTCGGTGGGAATGCACTTCTCCATGGTAGGGAAGTGTAAGTAAACTATTTTTAGCAACCTGTCGGTCTGTCGGTCTGTGTGTGCACGCGTGTATCTCAAGTTCGGCTGAACCGATTTTGATGAAATTTTACGAGTATATGTAAGTTTATTTACACCAAGGCACGAATTGATCAACTTTTGGGATATATCAGGCCTCGGGAACTGCACTTTTTAGCTGGCCTGCTTTACATTTTTGAACATTTTGAAGAAAGTATTCAACCGATTTACTTGAAATTTCATATATAACCTTTTTCATATATAACCTATGTTTTGGAAGAAATCAGGCATCGGCAACTAGGCGTTTACTACGGGCCAAATATAAATTTTTGTGTATAAAGAGAAATTACCAACCGATTTCATTGAAATTTAATATTTGAATTGATCGTATTAAAGCAATGAACACGTAAATTTTTTGGAAAGATTAGGCATCGGAAACTAGACGTTTACTACGGGCCAAATATAAATTTTTGTGTATAAAGAGAAATTACCAACCGATTTCATTGAAATTTAATATTTGAATTGATCGTATTAAAGCAATGAACACGTAAATTTTTTGGAAAGATTAGGCATCGGCAACTAGACGTTTACTACGGGCCAAATATACATTTTTGTGAATATAAGGTGAAATTACCAACCGATTTCATTCAAATTTAATATATGAATCCCTCGTATTAAAACAATGAGCATATAAATTTTTTGGAAACATCAGGGCTCGAAAACTTAATCGCGGGCCGATTTTACATTTTTCACCATATCTACAGAACGAATTGATGAAATTTCATGAAATTTGATATTTGAGTTCTGAGCATTACCAAAACTAACTGGTGGGCATTTCAGGGAATTCGGATAGCACAAAACGAAACTGTACTAAGAGCCAAATTTACATTTTTCTAGGTATGTTAACTATAAGCTTACAAATGTCCTTAAAATTGGAAAAAAGTACTTAACAGACATTTTTTTAATATTCTGTAACACTTTCACTCAACTAGACAATACACAATGCGGTCGGTTATGTGCTGACCACATCAGATTTTTTTTGTTTGTTAACTTAATATTCAATTTGGTACTTTTTAAATTCAAATAATAAATTTCCTTATTTTGCTACAGTTTAAAAATAAAGATTATTAATTTTAGACTACGTAGAAAAGTGTAAATTTAGTCTTAATGGAAATTTCTTCATGCAACTGCAGAACAGATGGATGACGTAATCAAAGGAACGAGTTAAAGGCAGAAAAATTCATTAAAAAATTTTTCTCCTCGAACTGGAAATGATGGCAAAATTTGTTGCCATCATTTAGTCGGCAATTTCTTCATGTCTCTGTAGCTCAGTTGGTAGAGCGTCCGCCTAGAAAGCGGTAGGTCACTGGTTCGAGTCCAGTTCGAGGAGAAAAATTATTTTGATGAATTTTTCTGCCTTTAACTCGTTCCTTTGATTACGTCATCCATCTGTTCTGCAGTTGCATGAAGAAATTTCCATTAAGATAAATTAGTAGTGTAATAGGCACATTCTTATTGATTCCGCAACTATGATGTTGTATTAGTAAAATTCATAATATAATTAGTGGAATAGGCACTATCCTATAAATACATATGTTCTTGTTATTGTATGTTTCAATGGATTGTATGTAGCAATCAATGCAAGCAAAAAAAAAACAAATACTTAGTAATCATGTGAATTACAGAATAAAACAATGTAGAGAACATTTCGTCGGCAATTTCTTCATACCTCTGTAGCTCAGTTGGTAGAGCGTCCGCCTAGAAAGCGGTAGGTCACTGGTTCGAGTCCAGTTCGAGGAGAAAAATTTTTTTAATGAATTTTTCTGCCTTTAACTCGTTCCTTTGATTACGTCATCCATCTGTTCTGCAGTTGCATGAAGAAATTTCCATTAAGATTAATTAGTAGTGTAATAAGCACATTCTTATTAATTCCGTAACTATAATGTTGTATTAGTAAAATTCATAATTTAATTAGTGCAATAGGCACATTCCTATAAATATATATGTTCTTGTTATTGTGTGTTTCAATAGTAGATTGTATGTAGCAATCAATGTAAACAAAAACAAATACTTAGTAATCATGTGAATTACAGTATAAGCAATGTAGAGAACATTTCGTCGGCAATTTCTTCATGCCTCTGTAGCTCAGTTGGTAGAGCGTCCGCCTAGAAAGCGGTAGGTCACTGGTTCGAGTCCAGTTCGAGGAGAAAAATTTTTTTAATGAATTTTTCTGCCTTTAACTCGTTCCTTTGATTACGTCATCCATCTGTTCTGCAGTTGCATGAAGAAATTTCCATTAAGATTAATTAGTAGTGTAATAAGCACATTCTTATTAATTCCGCAACTATAATGTTGTATTAGTAAAATTCATAATGTAAATTTAGCTTTGTGCATCCCAAATTCCCCGAAAAGCTCGCGAGTTAATTTTGGTAGCAACCAAAGCTCAAATATTAAATTTCAAGTATAATTCGTTCCGTAGGTATGATAAAAATGTAACATTGACCCTCATTTTGGTTTCTGAGCCCGGCTCGTTTCACAATATTTATGTGTTCGTTGTTTTATTGGCAAAACTCTACTATGAGCCAAATTTACATTTTTCTATATATGTTAACTATAAGCTTACTAATGAGCCAAATTTACATTTTTCTAGGTATGTTAACTATAAGCTTACTAATGTCCTCAAAATTGGAAAGAAGTATGTAACAGACATTTTTATAATATTCTGTAACATTTTCACTTAAGTATACAATACACATTGCGGACGGTTATGTGTTGATCACATCAGATTTTTTTTCTATGCTTTTCGATATTCATATATTTTCTTAAAAAATAAAGAGCAATCGGTCATAGAAAGATTTTGTGCAAAAATTAAAGTAATTGCAAACAATTTACACAAATTTATTTTTCTTTTATTTTGAGTCTATTTTAGAGTTGAAAATTTGGAAGGTATCTATAGTAAGGTTTGATATTATAAAGTTTTAAAACCAACCTTTTATAAATTTCTTAAAAAACTGTATAATCAGAGAATTTATGCTTCCTCTGGTTGTATTAATACCAAGGTTTTCATGTAATGAGACATTGGTACTACCGTTGGTTTCTAACACAAAAATTGTATAGATACATAGATATAGTTCAATATGTTTATTTTGTTTATTATTTCTATTAACTATCAAAAATGAAATTAGTAAAAACGAAAACAAAATATTTCGGATATTTTTGTCTATTCGAATAGAATATTGAAAATTCATATACGTGCTATATTGAAATCACATTTTTTTTTTGCGCTTTTCCCTTCTGAGAATAATAAATTAACATGGGTATTATTTACGTACAAACAATTTTACCATAAAAAATATATTAAATTTTAACACCTATATGCGACATTATAACCTGAGGACAAATAAAAAAAATTACAAATATTTTGGTTGACTAAAGTCGGAGTTATCAAATTTTTTAGTGCTTAAAAAAATTATTTACATTTATATTTTAAAAAATTCGTCTTACTCTAAAAATACTTACAGCAAACGATATTTTACGGATCTCTTTTTACATGAGCGTTGTATAGTTTTAAAATCGCAAATAGCCACGGCAAAATGTATGGAATGTTTGAAATGTTTATACGTTTCATAGGCTTCACATTTCGAGTTTACATTTCACAAAAAATACAATATTCTAATTTCCACTCAGATTTAATTTATTCTGTAATGCACAATTCAAAAAGGTATATCTGTAACAATTCTAATATAACCGTGTTATTTTTTTTTATTCACCATAGACATCCACCATTACATCGTAATTTGAACTACTCGTTGTCTCCCTATAATATTATCATAAAAAATGTTCTATTTTAAATCTGGCGTAATTCTTGTAGTTACACACTATCTACAAAACTTAATATTTTCATGCGTATAAAATTATTGCAGTTATGACTTGTTCTAAAACAAAAAGAACTTTTGTTTCTTTTCTTAAGTAAAGTGGCACAATGCTTATTATGGAAATTATGCATATATTATATTTTTAAGCAATTAAAGCAAAATTTCAAAGTGTTTTAGACCTTTTCTAGTGATCTTTATGAAATATAAATTATCACATGGTTTTTTATACCCTGCACCTTCGTGAACGGAATATTAACTTTGGTATGGACTGTGCAACCACTTGAAGGAGTCGTCTCCGGTATGGAAATGTATATATATTCTTTCTCAGCGTAAAATTCCTCCGTGCCCTCCGAATTATACGAAAAGTTCGTCAGTAGCTTCTGGTAAAAACCAGAACTAAAATATTAAATTTCAAGAAATTTCATCTATTTGTTTCGTAAATATGATAAAAAATGTAAAATCGGCGACCAGATCAGTTTCCGAGCCCTGATCTTTGCAAACATCTTATAGGTTCATTGTTTTAGCACCTCGAATTTAAATATTAAATTTCAATGGAATCGGTTTGATTATTTCTTTTTATATACGCAAAAAAGTATATTTGGCCCGCAGTAAACGTCCAGTTTCTGACACCTGATATCTTCCAAAAGTTAGAAGGTTTCGCGGACGATCAAATGAAGTATATATATGAAATTTCAAAAAAAAAAAATAAATTAAAAAACATTACACATACATACGAGTATGTACATATTATATTCGAGTTTATTTTCTAAACTTACTTCTACTAAATCTTTGTTCCAAAATATATATTTTTTGTATTTAGAATTTTTGAAATAAGTAAGCAAAGAAATATTTATAATAAAACATATACTGAAAAGTTCTCTAAAGGCTTAATAATTTAATTATAATAAATTGTTGTTCCTGCCTTTGTGTTTTCTCGAATTTTTTTATTGTTTTAACAAATATTTTAAAAATTTATTAAAAACTTTTCTGAAATTATATCGGACAAAAATGTTTTAAAGAATATAATAATAAACAACACAATTGATTCCAATTTTATTAGTTTAGAAAAGAGATTAAAAATAATAAAAAATATATTAAATTAAAAAGAGAAGAAGATAAGCCATTATAATGAAAACAGACAAAAGATTAACTCGACAGATTTAAAAAATTCATAATTTTGTATAAAAATATGTTTACAAAAAGCTGTCGCAATTATTCCGCTACACGTTTTGTATATTTTGTTTCTACTGCGTATTCGATACATTTTTATAAAATGTACATACAATGTCAAGAGCTCTTAATATATATTATGGAAGGTGACACATTGTAAATTTTACATTTTAACTGTGTTTTGAAGTCAAGGTTACTTAATAAATTTTGAGAATATACTTAATGGCCTGATCTCTTCTTTTTCAACTTATCAAAGTCTGTGATACATCCCATTTAACAACGAATTTTGCTTTATGTAACAATGTTGGTAAATTATTTCTAACCAATTCGTCACTTCACAAGCCAAAGTTTGGAAGGTAAATGTCGCATCTATAACTATAAAGTGTCTGAGCTTCCCAGATTCCGTGATGCGCATAAACCTTACTGTTTTTCATAAATTTTATATCTGAGATATTAGGCTCTTTCAAGTACGTACATCTTGTAATGTGACATCTTCCTGCTCCTTATCATTGGTCTAGTACTAGATCTCATCATTGGTCTAGTACGGATCTAAAATACACCTTGCAGTTCGAAACAGAAAATTTTCAAAAACTTCATTTCATTCATACAACTCTCAAAAATACGATTGATAACATTTGTTACAGATGGTATAAAAAATTGGCAAAAAAATAAAGTTGGGTCAAGCTAATGGTATAAGTTGTAGCACTTTTCCCTTCAACAAGTGATAATACTGCTTTTAAATACAGTCTATGTACACCTTCCACACTATTAAAATTATTTCATTCATAAACGAAACTATTTCTAGGATTGCATATATTTACCGTTAGCTTTCTGCGTTTATAGAAATTTGAAAAAGCTTGCGGTTTCGGAAGTATAAGGCGTCGAAAATTCAAATTTTACACATTTCAAGAGGGAGTGGAGATGAAAAGAAATTTTCTTCTAACGATGTTAACTCTTTATTAGTATCTAAAATCTGCTAAAAAACTAGTTTCACCCTGTCCATCACAGGTTCGAGTAATCACCGTTTTACAGTGAAAAATATATAGTTCTAGATATTTCAAAACGCGGTAGAAGAAGCCAATCACAACTTTCCCACGTTTACAAAATTTGAAAAATGCTTATGGTTTCGCTGTAAAAAATGGTTAAAAATGGCATTTTTAGGGTTTGGTGGAGCTACAGCTTTAAAAAATTTTTTTAAAGTGTTAATAGCAGATTTTTATAATGGTAAATTTTAACGGCCATTTTGTTTTTTTAAAGTTCAACTAAGCTGTGGCATAACATTTCTGCCTTTGCAGATTTAAAAAAATATATGTGGAATCGTTAAAATAAATATGAAAAATATTACTATTATTGAGGCCGCTACATTGTTTTTGTGGAAAACGAAATGTAGTAATTCCAGGGATAAGTTGATGAGGTCTACTCAAAAATCATTGCAAAGCTTTAATTTAAAAATTGACTCCATTATTTGTGTGAATAACCACATTAAAATTTGAACAAAACTAACACTTAAAAGGAAACAAAAAATAAAAATGAATATGTATGTTTGTTTGTGAAAAATAGTATGTATATGATAAAAAGTAATAAAAGGTTCTTTTCAATAAATTCTGTTTATTTACTTTTAGTTATTTTTAATTAAAAAACAGGTAGACCGTTCTGTAAAACCTGTGAATTAGTTATTCATACAAATACCAGCCGATTCTAAGATTCCACAGAAGAAAAATTTTACTTATCATTTTCTGTTTTCTTTCATAAAACATTTGACTTTGAATTGATAAACCAGAAGGTGTGAAATAAAATATAAACGTTCCTTGTAAAGAATTACATAAACTATTTGTTGATATTTCAGTTTATTACAGTAAAATAACGTTGTAAAAAATAAACATATTTAAATAACAAAATGTACGTAACGTATCATTCGTGCACGTTAATATATTTACATCAATGTTGCTATACTAAGTTTTGCATTTTTACCAACCGCTTTACATACGAAATTTTGCGATCGCATCAGAAAACACATGCCGAGTTTTTAATCAGCGTAGTAAACCGATTTAGCCAAAAATAAGTAAGAGATTATAAATTGAAACATTTTTTGGTTAAATGTCACTACGAACACCAAAATCAAGTTTTTCAGAAACTAAAAACTAAAAAGGGGCCTTTTTTCTTTTGGGCACAAAATAAACATAAAAACAATAAAAAAAAAACATAAAAAAAACTGAAACTTTAATATTTTACAAAATATATAATTTTAAAAATGATGTTGATGATTTTGATGCTTATGATGTTAATTTCCATTTTTTATTGAACAATACTATTTTTAATAATAATTTTTTAAATTTGTAAATAATTTTGTTCAAAAACCATTAATTTTTCTTCTTTGAAAAATTTTAGCTATAACCCCCCTTCCTTTAAAAGAAAGAGCCATTTTAAAGAAACCATAAACATTCAAAAGCAAAAAAGTTGCGGCTGGCATTTTTTACAGCTGCACAGCATAACTGAATATTAAAAAGAAATGTCGGTTAGACTTAACCGTTACCTAAAGCCCATTCCTTTTTAAAATAGGTTGTAGAAGTTTGAAACTTTTGTAACTTTTAGATACTAATAACAATTTTTTTCCAATTTTACACCTTCGCAAGTCTCGAAATTTGTAAAAGTCGCATTTTTGATAGCACATATTTCCGAAACTGCAAGTTTTTTCAAATTTCTATGAATCAAAGCTAACAATAAATGACGCAATCAACACTTGAATTCGATCATTATGTTAACACCTCAACTTTTTTTTAAAAGCAGTATTCTCACTTGGAAAATTGCTACTCTACAGACCATTTAAAGTTTTAAACAACTTTATTAATTTTGTTAGCTACTTTTAATAAGAAATATTTTCAATTTGTAAATAATTTATTTTGTTCATAAAAAACTAATAGATATCTATGTGTGAGTGTACACATACATGACAAAATGTGTACATATTAACGCAGTCAGTACTTTTGAAAACAAGTAAAAACATTTTAGTCGGTATAAACCGACTGCATAGTAGCCTGCACTTTGACAATCTGAGTTCAAAAATTTGTATTTCAAATATTTAGAAATAAATTTGATTGTTAAATGGCGATAACTGTCAAACCACTTCCAAATATTTAAACTTAATTTTCAGAGTTGTATGGCAGCTACCCGAACCTGTTCAGCTATTTCATCAAACTTCAGAAATATATCTGACTTGAAATTGGACACATGACTGCCGAGTTTCATAATTCTAGCTTTAATATTTTTCCAAATATTTAAAATAAACTTTCGGAGTTGTATGGCAGCTACCCGAACCTGTCCAGCTATTTCATCAAAACTTCAGAAATATATCTGGCCTAAAATTGGACACACGACTGTCTAGTTTCATGAATCTAGCTTTAATTTTTTCCAAATATTTAAAATTAACTTACGGAGTTGTATGGCAGCTACCCGAACCTGTGCAACCATTCCATTAAAATTTTCAGAACATATGTGAAGTGAAATTAAACACATATTTGCAAAATTTTATATCAATATCTCCATTACTTTTTGAAATATTTAAGAAAAAACTTTTTTGAGTTGTATGGCAGCTATCCAGCGAATTGGTCCAACTACAATAGCAGCCGTCGTTTGAATAAAAGACGAAACCTGTGAAAGTTTGGTGTCGATTGCATTATTCGTTTTTGAGTTATCGTGTGAGCGGACGGACTTGTCTAAATCAACGCAGAATTTTACGCTGAGCAAGAATATATCATATATATTTGTCCATACCGGAGACGACTTCATTAAGTGGTTACAAGCTTCATACCCAAAGTGAATATAAACTTCACGAAGTGCAGGATATAAAAAACATGGTGTCCTTTTGAAAAAAAATGTTGAAAATCAAATCATAAGATTTTATCAAATTTTGGAAAATTTTTGAATTATAAGTATTTTTTATAAGTATGTGGGAATGTGTATCTCTAACAAAAATATTTGTACTTGTGGTTGCATTTTTCAAAAATATACGCTCACAAAGAAACGCTTTTTATTAATTTTTTTTAAGGGATATTTCTACTTTTCAGTTTTTTTGGAAAGAATATTCGTTCAAGTCGTCAATTATAATTTTACTATTTGGTTTTTGTACTTACTTGAATATTTTCATATATTTTGTAATTTACAGAATATTTTCTTAAAAAATAAAAAGTAAAAATTTCCCGTTCAAAAAAACTGAAAAGTAGAACTTAAAAAGCTAAAAAGTAGAAAAATAAAATGTTCACGTTTTTTTGTATTAAATTCTAAGTCTATAAAATAGTTTATGATTGAAGTATTATGAATTCGAGTGTAAAAACTTTAAAATTTTAAAGGATTTTATGAAAAAATTTCAAACAAACATCGCATTTATAGTGTAAAGCATAACTCATAACTTCACTTTTCACTTGAATAAAACGTTTTTTGTCATTTAATTAAAATACTTAGAATAATCAGCATCGAACTAATTTGCCACAACTTAATTTATTTAAACATATTTAAATTAGGAAAATAATTTAATTCTATTTAATTGTCAAAAAACTATTTTTATCAAATCTACAGTAGGGGTTCCATCTTTCTTTGTAAATGCGTGAATTTCGGAACTGTTTTCGTTGAAAATTGAGATTTCAGTTTACTTTGAAAGCGTAATAAAGTAATCAACTTTTGAGACACATCGGGGTCTTAAAGATTCTACTTTTGTTTTTCATTTCACATATTGGCTATTTTTAACAGTACATTTTAAGAATTTGCTTGAAATTTAACCTTTACTAAGAGCCCTACTATTTTGTGTTTGACCAACACTAACGAATTTACTTGAAATTTTATATCCCATTTCTACATATTAATGAAAGAATGTAAAAAACTTTTTGTGGAAAAAGTCTCTATAAGAAGGGGAATAGCCTCAATAAAGAGAAAATGTTTATTACTTCTAATACTTCAATATTTTTATTACTTGCAATACTTCAATGCCATCTTCAAATTCGCCAATATTAAAATTTAAAACACATTGTTTACAGCATTTTCATCTTAATTCCTTATAATAGCTAATAAATTTATTTATGAATTAACTTATATAAATATAATTTGAAGAGCATATAATTTCATCGCTTGTGTGCTGAGCTTAGAAAATTGTGTATATTTGTCTCCTGCTGGAAGGAGAAAAACTCGAATCCGATCCAACAAAATAGACTTTATTACACAACAAATTTAGACTTGATAAGCTACTCTTTATATTTTACTATTCTTTTTAACTTTAAAATTTTTTGCTGATATGCTTTAGAAGAAACTTTTGTTTTTTTACATTCAATCTTTAAATTCATTAAATATTTTTAAATGTTAAATATTAAGGTAAAAAGTAATCAGATCAAATAAATTACCATGCAATTAATGCGTTGTACTCTAAATGCAATGAGAAATGTAAGCACTGAGTTTCAAAAAATGAAAATTGTTTGAAATCAAGGAAGGTCATTATATTTTTCTACAATTTCCAGTTTATTTCTTTTTATCTTTCTCAAAATCCACTTTTACTCCGGTGGGTAAGGAAGTAAAAATACGCACAACAAGCATACTTGCAGTTCGAGTCCACTTACATTCCGGTAAAGTCCTGGTGTGTTTTTAATTAAGCGAGATTATTTAGAACTTAAAGAGATTTGTAAACTAAAGGCAGAAAATTTAAAACTATTGCGTCAGGAGAATACAGTCAATTGGAAATGAATGAAAAAGTTTTGGCTAGAAAAAGCGATTGCATTCTTAAATCCAAAAGAACTCAAAGACCAGTTAACCAGATAGACCCCGGCACTAGAAAACAGTCAGGTGTCGTTCGCCAACGAACTAATCTTAAAGAACGAATTACTTCACTGAACTTAGCTGATTAGTTAACTTCTTTTAAAATGAATCGTCCATCGTTCACTAAGAATTTCAATTCTCTTTTTTAGTTATTAAAATATAATACTGCATATACATAAAATTGAACGACATACTAAATACGCATATTATGCAATACTTATAAAAACGAACGACATACTCTAATATGCAATATTGATAAAAGCAAACGCGAAGTAAAATAAATGAAATACTATACACACAAAAGTGACCGAATCAGTTGCCAAAATAAATACATTACAAATAAAATTGAACGTTATACTAAATTCAATACTCATAAAAACGAACCACATACTTCCATATCACAAAATCTTTATTTCGTTTAAATATTATCAAAATTAAATTTCTTGTATTATTATACACCTGTAATAAATTACAGGTAACAAAATATTATTTAGCTAAAAATATTTTCAAAATACTAAACACATAACAAAATTGTTTTTGAATAAAATGCATAACATATTTACATAAAAAGAAAAAAAACAATTTAATCAATTTTTCTTAAAACTAGTAAATCTTATGACATAAATGTACCTATGTATTCAACTAAATTCTTATAGCTTATAATTAAAATAGCTAGAAAAATGGTTCTTAGTAGAGTTTCGCTTTGTGCTACCCAAATTCCTTGAAATGCTTGCCAGTTAGTTACGGTAACAATCAGAACTCGTATATCAAATTTCAAGAAATTGCATCAATTCGTTCCATTGATATAGCGAAAAATGTAAAATCGGCCCGCAGATCAGTTTTCGAGCCCTGGTCTTCCCAAAAAATTTACATGTTCATTGTTTTAATACGATGAACTTAAATATTAAATTTCAATGAAATCGGTTGATTATTTCTCTTTATATACGCTGTATATAAGAGAACTAATATCCAGTTGCTGATGCCAGATTTCTTCCAAAAGTTAGGAGGTTTCGAGAGAACCTTATATATGAAATTTCATGTAAATCGGTTGAATATTTTCTTCAAAATGGCCCAAACTGTAAAACAGGCCTGCTAAAAGGTGCAGTTCCCGAGGTCTGATATATCCCAAAAGTTAATCAATCCGTGCCATGGTCGAACTTGGGATACACGCGTGCACACACAGAAAATAGTTTGCTAAAAATAGTTTATTTTCACTTCCCTACCATGGAGAAGTGCATTCCCACCGAAAACTCGATATACAAAATTTGTTGTCATCACATAACCTACTTGTTGTACTCAAAATACGGTCGGTAAAAAGAAAAAATAAAAAAAATTACTCATTATAAGTTAACATTCTAACCAATTAAGGATTAAAATAAAAAGTTAAAGTAAAATAAACAAAGGTTTAAAAAAATTATTCAGTTTTTAGATAGGCTTTCAGTTTTTTTCGAGGATTAGAGGGGAGAACTTCCAGAGGGGGGAGAACTTTCTATCTTCAAGGATGTAGAAGTTTTGTAAAAATGTGCACGGACGGACAGAGTGAAGTTAATAAGCACTTTTTTTCACAAATTTTTTGGAAAAGTGCTAAAACGGATATTATATATAAGGAGATGAAACATAAAAAAGGATATTATTCAGTATATTGTCCTCTGCGCGTGCGGAAATAGATTCTTACTGGGAGGTGACCACAACCTCAACCATGTGGATTGGGGTTCTAGATTATCCTCAGCTAGAAGTAGAGAATTAAGGAAAGCTATTCGAAAATTGGGATTTCGAAGAGCTTTCCTTAATTGAGACTATCGCCCTACTGATGCGAAGAAGGTCCCGATCTTATTGATTTTTTTATATCTAAAGGTATTTCGGAAAATTTTTTTAATTTGGAAAATGATGTTAATTCGAATTCCGATCCCTCTGCTATCATATTAACCCTAATGAGAAAATAGCTAAGAAATGGAACGACCCTACTTTAGTTAGCAAAACCATAGATTAGGTAGACTTCCAATATGGTGTTATTAGAAATATAAATCTTAATTCTCGGCTACAGACTAGAGATCAACCAAATTCTGAAGTGGAGGAATTTATTAAATTGATACAGAAGGCCACTTGAAAAAAAGGGTTCCCTCAATTCAAACCTGTATCAGGTGACCACCTAGATGACAAAATGATTGTGAATAGACTTTTTACAACACTCAACAGAAAAATAGAATGTTTTAAATTGGTACCATAAGTAAGAGAATTTTATAAAGGGCTTATCAATAACTAAAGATGGAAGGCATGCATCAATAATGACTAGTGTCAACTGCAGTGCAACAAACGTGGTTATTGTGCCGCTTGTAACACCTGCAGTCTCCAACTGGACAGTGATTTAAGCGGTTATGAGTTCAGCACCATTGACGTCGGTAGTCTATATAGGATCAGCACTGCTATTGCCCTACCAGGACAAATGAGCGAAGATAAACTATTGTTCGAGAGAAGGACTATGACTTAGGTACCTACGGGAAGGGATAAGATGAGGGTGCAGCAAAAAAGTTGTTTAAATGCCTGCTGGACCAAAGAGTAAACATAAGTGAAATTAAAGTGCTTTGCTGTAACTCCTCTCAAAAAGAAGGAACAGATCCAACAGGTCAGTAGAAACACCGCAAAACGATCTAAAGAAATTCGAATTGGAGAGTCGGAATGAGAAACTACTAGTTATAATCCAGTAGCTCCGTGAAGAACCAGCAGACCGTAATGGCTAATAATGCTACGAGAATGTCAAAGCGGAAGCAAAACAACCGGACGTTCCTCATCCAATAGGAAATATTGGAGAGGATCTTCAAAAATCGAGATCAAAGTGTAGAGCCTCAATTTCTGGAAGGTTCGTCTGGATAAGTTGGCTTCTGCAAGTCTTTTAAGAGAAAAGCGGTGCAGACTGGCTCACAGCGGAGATCTACAGCAAAGCTTCGTCGGAATGAACAAAGTTGCGACAGTTGAGGAAGAAAGCATTCCGAAGGTGAAGGTCTTAATAGGCCTTTTCTTTCAATTTGCAAATACATCGCTGAAAAAAAAAGAACTCCCAACTACAAACTGATTAATGGATAGCCATTTCGAATGAAGTAATCGGAGTAAAACCCTCATAACAATCTCGGACGATCTACTGTCTGCTGGAAAGTTGCGGGAATTGGACAGCACCAACAGCTTTCGCTTTGAGCAGGTTCAACCCCGCCAATGCGGAAAGATGAAAAATGAGTAGATGGACACTGACCACATTCCGCTGGAATTGCAGCAGTTGCCGAACCGAAACACCAGCCGATAAACCAATTTGGGACTCCTATAGCTGATGTTTCGGTTGCACCGAGAGAAGCTCCGCGGAGACCTGGGGTGATTGGCCTCGCAGCGAAGGCTGCCTTACCTTGTAAAGTCGTCGGATGCAAACATAACCAATGTGTAAGTTAAGGACATCTGAGTGAACCATCACGACGCTGAAGCAGCATCAAACTGCCTGAGCAGCTGGTTCACCAAAGAGAATTTTGACGTAGACTTTTCAAAAAAGAGTTCAAAACTTTTCGGAAGGAACGTTGAATTTAATAGAAATAATTTTTTTTACGACAACCACCGAAATCCATTTTACAAATTTTCTCCGAAAAAAAGAGTTAGTAAATATTTTTCAGAAGTTCTCATTTATGATCATTCGACATGTTTAAATTAAGCACAAATAAGTGTTTATAAGTGTTCAACCTATACTAATGTCTCAGGTACTCTGTTCAATAAAGCCTCATTTTTCAATATCTTTCTCATGGTCTTCGAGAATCGCAGAATTAAACGTCCATTTTATTCACTATTCTAACGATAATAACAAACATCCTAAATATGAATGAAAAGTAAAAATTTGACACTCTATTAAATTTGACACGGTATTAAAACTCTAATCCACATACAAGAATTTTTGGCTTAGACTCATTGTACCTGACGATTCAAGAATTTTTGGCTTAGACTCATTGTATTCTGTTTAATTTTTGCATTAATTTGAAGTAAAAATTTTGATTGAAGTAAGAATATTTATTAAATTTATTTAAAACTTAATCCAAATGAAGGAAAACGAGTCACAGAACCATTCCCAAAACATGTGTTCTCGGCCTGTAACTATGGTAATTTTTTTTACCACTGCACAGTGACGATTTTATTTGGAAACATAAATATAGTGCACCTTTTACCAAATTTTCGCAATAAGCAGATAAATTTGTTTTTTAAAGAAATTTTTGTGTCATGCATTTTAAACACCACAATCTTAATGTGTTAATTTCTATAAAAAATATTTTAAATTAATTCAATTATCTACAAAGAAAATTAAAATGTGGCATTAATTTATGTAAATAATTTAAATAAATTTTTTTTAATACGGATGTTAAAAATCATCGAAAGACAAAGATAAGCGGACCCAACTTGTCATCAAACCTACCAGTAGTGGGGAACTTAACCCCCACTATTGATAGGTTTGATGACAAGTTGGACTTTAACCCAAACTAAAGGCACCTGGATGGTCATAAACTCCTAAAACTAGTCAATTCTATATTCCGTTCAGGAAGGTACGGAAGTGCTGTCACATCATTATGGATTAATTACGATGGACCTTGTTCTGGAAAGTTTGTATTTGCTTGATGTGTGTTTACTTAGCACAACCCCATAACTGTAAGCTATACATCCTTATAGGCTTTATCATTTCGTTATATAACAACACTTTATAGTACGTTGACAATGCAGACCCATGACCTAAGAGCCAATAGTTTTCTCTATTTTTCTTTTATAATTCTATTCTTTTCTTCTTTACATGTTCTTTCCATCTGAGCTTGACATCCAAACTCATACCTAAGTACGTCGCTGTGTTTCGGATTGATACTTCAGCACCATTCAAACTCAATTGTGGTGCATCGATTTCACTGAAATTTAATATTTAAATTTTAGGTATTAAAGCAATGAATCTTTAAATTTTTTGGAAAGATCAGGGCTCAGAAACTAATCTGGGGGCCGATTTTACATTTTTTACCATATCTACGGAACGAATTGATGGAATTTCTTGAAATTTAATATTTGAGTTATGGCTGTTGCCGAAAGTTACTGACGAACTTTTCGCATAATTCGGACGGCAAAAAATGTAACTCTACTAACAGCCAAATTCACATTATTCAAGGTACGTTAATTACTCGTAAAAGCTTATTAGTGTCCTTAAAATTGTAAAGAAGTCTTTAAAACGAATTTTTATAATATTCTGTAACGCTCTCAGTTAACTAGATAATATAAATTGCGGTCGGTTATTTGCTGACTATATCAGATTTTTTTCTATTACAGTCATCAGCCTTGTTAACAACAATTTTTGAACAACTTTTGATATCATTGGTAGTGGGGAAATCAATCTATATGACTTTGCCTCATTGAAAAATTCCCCCAGTTTTACCTATCATAATAACTTCCGTTACTTTTGAAGCACTAGGAACGTACTTCAGGTTAATTACTGCTACATTAATATCTCGGCAGCAATGAAATCAAAACCAAGAGGCTTATTCAATTTTAGCGACTTTATCACATGGCAAATTTCCTTTTTATTAAATAAAGCTATAGTACTTTCATCCATATCAAAATCTCCTAAAAAAAAAATACTAGAATTCAGTTAGTTTGGTTAAAAAAATTCTTTTCAAGTGATCAGCAAATAGTTCAGCCTTATCCCCGTTGCTTTTTGCCCATGATCCCACTGCTTTTTCGCTTTGTCGACTTCTTGGTACTCTTCGCTGCTTTCCACAACGAATAATTCATTTCTCTAGTTGCCCAAAAACTCTTTTCCCTAATTAAAATAGGACTACCTTCTCTTGAATGGTTATCTTGCTTACCTTCGCGTTAATACGTGCTTTAGGAGCTTTTAGACATTAACAAATAGTTTATTCGTTAGAAGAAAATCTTTTTCCATCTCCAACTTCTCTCAAGTTATCTCCTCTTGAAATTTGTAAAATTTGAATTTTTGACTCCTTATATTTCCGAAACCGCACACGTTTTCAAATTTCTATAAACACAAAAAGCTAGCGGTAAATTCCATGAAACTAAAAAATATAATTATTTTTCTTAACTCACACAATTAACCCTTGAAATCGAGCATTATGTTAACCCCTTTTTATGTTAATTTTTGCTTTATTTCAAAGACTGTATATATACGTCATCCTAAATATATGCAATCCTTGAAATAGTTTTGTATATGAATGAAAATAATTTTTATAGTGTGATAGGTATACATTTTTTTTTTTTTTTTCCTTTGTTCACTCCTAGAAGGAGCATAGGGCTAGTGCATGATTTCTCATACACTAGTTTCATAGCGTCATAGGGTTTAACTAGGTAGGTGACTAGCCTGCCGTAGTTTTTTTTTATTTATATGTATATTAATTATTTGAGGTTATTAATATTTACTATTTATTTTTCTTAGTTTTTTTTTTAATATCGAATATTAGGAATATTTGAAAATTACTTGTATAATATTTTTATTAGTATTGTATATTAAGTTATAATAATATTGAATATAATTTTTATAGTGACCTGACCGGGGTTTGAACCCGAAACCCTTCGGTTAAAGGACCGGTGCCATAACCACTGCACCAATGGTCAGATAATAGGTATACATAGACTGTATTTATAAGCAGAATTTTCACTTGTTGAAGGAAAAAGTGCTACAATACAAACCATTGGTTTGACCCACCTTTTGCACAGGTAATTTTTGTTTTTGAAAGGACAGCTTTGGCGCAAAGAACAAAAAGCCTTATTTAAGTTTTCGAAACAAAATGTAATTACACACAGTAAAAACATAAATTGTCACTAAATCATTGGGCATTTAAAGGATAAAAAAGCAAAATAATACTTAACAATTAAAATTTACTTTTCAATAATGAAGGCGTTGCATAACGAAAAAGAGAAAAACTATTTAACCAAGTAATGTACCGTTTAAAACTTTTTTACAAATTACATACATATAGGTAGGAAACTTATATCGATGTTCTAATAACATAATGTAAAAACTTTAATACTTTCAAAAGCACACAAATTTCTGTTTTAAAAGTTATACCCCGAAAAATTTACCGAGCACCGAACTCTATTGTTACAAAAACCTTACGGTTTTTATACCCTGCACTTCGTGAAGGGTATATTAACTTTGGTATGGAGTTTGTAACTACTTGAAGGAGTCATCTGTGGTATGGACATACATATATACATATATATATATTCCTATCTCAGCGAAAAATTCTGCGTTGATTTAAACATGTCCGTCCGTTCGCCCGATCGCACGATAACTCAAAAACGAATAATGCAATCGACACCAAACTTTCAAAAGCTGTTTCTTTTGTGCTAAGGACGAATCCAATTGTAATTCGGACAACGGGTTCGGGTAGCTGCCATACAACTCAAAGAGTTTATTTTAAATATTTCAAAAACGAATAAAGGCATCAATATAAAATTTTATATTCATGTGTCCAATTATATTCTTCATATGCTCTAAAAATTTTAATGGGATAGCTGCACCGGTTCGGTTGGCTGCCATACAACTCCAAAAGCAAAATTTTTATATTCGGTAAAATAATAAAGTCAGATTCATGAAACTTGGCAGTCATGTGTTTTATTATAGGTCAGATATATTTCTGAAATTTTACTGGAATTGCTTGTCAGGTTCGGGTACCTGGTATACAACTCCAGAAGCTAATTTTAAATATTTGGAAAAATATGATTCATGAAACTTTGCAGTTGTGTGTCGAGTTGTAGGTCAGATATATTACTGAAGATTTGGTTGAATTGCTTGACAGGTTCGAGTAGCTCCTATAGAAGTCTAAAAGCTTATTTTAAATATTTGGAAAAATAATAAAGTCAGATTCATGAAACTTCGCAGTCGTGTGTCCAATTATAGATCAGATATATTTGTGAAATTTTGATGGAATTGCTTGACAGGTTCGGGTACCTGCCATACAACTCCAAAAGCTGATTTTAAATATTTGGAAAAATAATAAAGCCTGATTCATGAAACTTAGCAGTTGTGTGTCCAGTTATAGGTCAGACATATCCGTGAAGTTTCTATAGAATGGTTTCCCAGGTTCGAGCATTTGCTATACAACAACGAAAGGTGCAGGGTATAATTCAATCGGTTTATACCGACTGAAACGTTTTTACTTCTTTTCTTTATAACCCTAACATATAAAATTCCGCAATTAGGGAACGATACCTCTTAAGTTTCTTTAAAAGATTATAACGCTTAAACTGTACCTTAAACAATATATGCAACTGTTTGCACAGTTGTAGTATAAAAATAAAAATTGCTTATCTATATACCCAAGTAACAAAAAATAACCAGCGTTGTAAAATAACTTTACCCAAATTTTGGAATCAAGTTGAAAAATAACAATTAACTATTTAGACAGTAATTTACAATATAGCAGCCGTTTGTTGTGAGTTTTTTTTTTACAAATATGCTTTTTGAAAACTCTTTTATAACTTTTAACGTTTTTTCGACTTTTTAATCTTATTGTGAATCGTATTTTCTAAACCATTTTTTTAAGTTACAACTAAACACAGTGTACACGTTGAACTTTAGCTTAAAAGTCATAATGGGTTTTTTGTTAACTTTTAACGTTTTATAACTTTTAACTTTTTTTGGATATTTTTAAGCTTATTTTAGACAGTATTTTTCAAACCGTTAGTTTTGAGTTAATTTTATATTAATAAATTTTTTTTTATTATTTAATTTTATATTATTAAATATAGCTTACCCATTTACTTTTAAGTTACAATTTAACTTACTGTAACCTTTGTATTATTACTTAAAAGTTATATTAGCTTTTCGTTAGCCCTATTATAACTTTTAATTTTTTTGGATTTATTTAAACTTATTTTAAACCGTATTTTCCGTACCTTTTTCTTAAAATACTTTTAAGTTGAAGTTGAACTTACTGAAAACGTTGAACTGTAACTTGAAAGTAATATCAATACTCTACTACAACTTATTAGTTGATTTTGAATTTTATGTACTGGGATTGAAGCTTAGAAGTAGTGACGCAGATTTTGAATAACTTTTTGGATAATTCTTTAGTAAAATACAATTTTTTTGATTATATAACATAACTTTCTTGGGATTTTTTTGTTATAAAAAAACTCAATTATAACCCACAAAAAAATTAGAATTATATATATAGCTTACAATTATTATTTTTAATTTTTTCTAAAATTGTTTTGTTTTTAATGATTTGTACCCCTTTTAAATAGAAATTACTATACTTATATTATAACGAACTTCGAATTCAGTTTATGTTTCTACATGCTAAAATTTATGTTAACTTTTCAAAACGTTTGTCAAAGCGATTTCAAGTTTTAGCAATTTATTCTTTTTCATCAACTAAATTTGTTTTTCTTGTTTTAAACTGTTTATTTCGAATTATTGTGGGAATTTTAACAATTTTTAATTAAAAAAATTTATGTATTATTTCATATAAAAATGAATTATCATTTTAAGCTTCATGTACAAATAAATCTACAGTGTCTTATTATTTTATAGTATATTTTTTAAAAAAAATTTTCAGGCATCAGGTTGTTTTATTTTCTGAACTTAATGTTATAATAAACCTATAAACTGGCTTCAAATATTGAAATATTATTCTAAAAAGTTGAAAATTTCAGGTGTATTTAATATGATGTACGATCTACTAAAAACATAATTTTTTGTACGATTTCTTACGAGTGTAATAGTTCAACTTAGTACAGATTGATTAATATCAACATTGTTGTCAAAATCATTCCCCACGAAATTTTACAAATGTCTTCATTTCTCAATTATCATTGAAGATCAATAATCTTAATATTTTAATTAATCTTTAATGTTTTTGGAATTAATTTTTTATTTGTATTTAAAACAAACTTTACTAGAAATTAGAAAATTTTAGTTGCTTCGACAGTTGCTCATTAAAAGATACAAAATAAATTTTAAATATTATATGAAGATGCAAAACTCTGGCTGCAAATAAAAATAGTTTTAATATTTCTATACAATACTTGTAAAACTCGGCAATAAAGAAGGAATTGAATTGACTTAGAATTAAAAATTTCACTGAAAAATAATCAAAAAACATATAGAATAAATAATTATCAACATTTTGGTTGGATTGAAGGTAATTTATATTTTGTTAGCTAATAATTAGTTAAGTCATAACCAATTTGAAACTTCACAAATATCCAAAAAGTTAAACTTTAACTATCTTATAGCATTAAGGTAAATTTTTAGCTTGAATATCACTTAAAAAATTAATTTTTTTTTGTTTCGTTCTTTTTATTGAAACCGGATATTTCAGCTAGTTTTAAAAGAAGCGTCGATGGTTAAGCACATAAAATGCAAATCTTTAGAAATATTTAATGAGAATAATACTAGTAAAAGTGAATCTAAAAGTGAAAGAAAGAAGAGCAATTTGATAAAACAGAATACAACACAATTAAATATTTTTAGTTTTAAATCCATCAGCTTACATAAATGTGAAGAAAAATGTGATTGCAATTTTCATTATTCATCTTCAACTGATGACGAAGAAGATTTAAGCCTTAGTTCATGTCTCAAGATATGGTGCATTAAATGTAATATTAAACAAACAAGTATTAAATATTTATGAAAAACTTTAGGTTGTTTTTACCCTCGGAAGGGAAGGCTTCTAAACTCTAGAAGCTTCCATCGGAAGGTGAGGTGAAAAATTAAATAACTGCCCTTCGGAAATTTTTTTAGACTTTAATATAGACGATTTATAGTAAAAGTTCAAAAGGACAATTTTGGCCAATATTATGCTCTCCACACTGTATTAATATCCCACCTTTTGTTGTTGGAGTTTATTATGCGATGTTCAAACCAGCTAATGTATACGAGTTTTTAAAATTATTTATACAGGAGGCTTCAAATAATATGATAATTGTTAAGAGTACAAGTGAAATTTCTTTAAAAATAAGAAATTTTATATGTGACGCTCCAACACGAGATTTTTTAAAGGAAATTAAAGGACACCACGGCTATTTTGCTTGTGAACGTTGCAGTATCAAGGGTGATTATAATTATACGTCCCACTAAATGTGTTTTCCGAATATTTCTAAAATTATGCGAACAGATGATTCATTTCGTAGAAAAATTTATGAAGAACATCACATTAGTATATCACCACTTGAACTTTTGCCCATCGATATGATACACAATTTTCCGTTAGATTATGATTAGATGAACCTAATATGCTTTGGAGTAATGAAAAAATTATTAGTTATTTGGATTAGAAATAGATCGATGAAATCAAGATTTGCAAAATATAAAAAAAATTTTATATGCTATCCAAGCAAAAACTTCTTCTTCTTCTTCTTTAGCTGCCTATCCTTTAGGATGTTAGCGAATCACATTAATCTATCACCGCAATCGTTCAGTTTCTAATATTTCGAAGCCAGGATATTTCTTTTCTACCTATGCCACGTCTACCCTCAATTTTGCCTTGGATAATCAGTTGTAGTATTTCATATTTGTTATTGCGCATAATAGGTCCAAGGTATGCTGATTTACGACACTTGATAATTTGTAGTAACTCGCGTTGAATTTGCAGCCTGTTCAGCACTTCAGTGTTTCGAACCCTGTCGACCCAAGATATTTTTAAAATTCGTCTGTAACACCACATTTCAAACGCCTCGATCTTATTCATATCTGATACTTTCAAAGTCCAAGTCTCCATGCCATATAAAAGTACTGACCAAACGTAACACTTTATTAACCTTAATCTTAGACTAAGATCAAATTCCCTGTTACATAGAACGCTTTTATATCTGCAGAAGGCATCTCTTGCCATTTCTATTCTGCATTTGATTTCTAATGAAGTGTTCCATTTTTCATCTAGCCAATATCCTAGATATTTAAATCGGGTTACTCGCTCTACGTCTAAGCCATTCAGTGTTAGTTTGACCGTATTATCATACGTATTTTTTCTGCTTACTATCATGAACTTTGTTTTAGTAATGTTCATGTTTAGGCCAAATAATTTACTATGGTGGTTGACTTTTTCTAACAGTAACTGAAGATCCTGTAAATTATCAGATAGTAGAGTTGTGTCATCGGCGTATCTTATGTTGTTGATAGTGACACCGTTAACTTTTATACCTTCTTCCATATTAGCTTCCCGAAATATAAATTCAGAATAACAGTTGAAAAGCAGTGGTGACAAAATACACCCCTGTCGAACTCCTCGCTGGATTTCAATTTGTCTTGTTGTTGTATTTTCCATGCGGATTTCAGAAGTTTGGTGCCAGTATAGATTCTGAATACACTGAATATCTTTTTCATCTATGTCCATTGTTTTCAGAATATCGATTAATTTATTATGTTGCACCCTATCGAAAGCTTTCTCGTAGTCAATGAAACATAGGAATACATCTTTCTGTACATCCCTGCAGTTTTGTACTAAAACCTGTATTGAAAAAAGAGCTTCTCTGGTACCCATGCCATCTCTGAAGCCAAATTGCGTGTTGCCCATACATAGTTCCAGTTTTTTGTACAGTCTGCTGTGTATTATTTTCAAAAATATTTTCAATGTGTGGCTCATCAAACTAATTATTCTGTATTCATTGCAAGTTCTGGCATTACTCTTTTTCGGTAAGGTTATAAAACTAGATTTAAGCCAATCTGAAGGATAGATACCTGTATTATATATTTGATTAAATATCCGTTCGAAAATTTCAATATTTTGTTCTTCAATTAATTTTAATACTTCGGCTGGAACTTCATCAGGACCAACAGCTTTATTGTTTTTTAAATTTCTGATGGCGTGCTGGATTTCAACTTTGGTGATCGGTGGACCTGTTAAGTCTTGGTTTGATAAATGTTCTGGAATTGAAGACCTTTCATTGTCAGAAAACAACTCGCGAATGTAGTTTTCCCATATTGTTTTCTTCAGATCGTGATCAGTCACTATTTCGTTTTGATTATCTACCAAAGCAGAATGATTTACTTTACGATGCGCTCCTGTTATTTCTTTAAACTTTTTATGCAAGTTAAAGTCATCGTGTACTCTTTGCAATCTTTCCAGTTCTTCGCACTCTCTAGTGAGCCATTCTTTTTTTGCGGTCCTAATTTTTGCCCTAATTACTTTATGGAGTTCTTTGTATTTTGCGACGTCTCGGTTTTTACATTTACGCCTGCTGCTCATTAACTCAAAAATTTCCTCCGTCATCCATTTTTGCTTTGCAATAAAACGTTTCGGCCCAATTTTATCATTTTTTACCCCATTTAAGATATCTTTTGTCTGCTGCCATAATTCTAGACCATCCATATTTCTATTAGAATTAACAACTTGAAGTTTATTATTAATTTCTGATGCAATTCCCGATTTAATGGATTGGTTTTTAAGCTTATCAAAATCTATGTTATTTTTGTGGGCAGGTTTTCGAGCTTTTGCTAGCTTTATTTTCAATTTTGCTACAAGAAGGTTGTGGTCCGATGGTACGTCAGCCCCCGGCATAGTACTAACTTTCGTGACTGATGTGCTAAACCTCTTGTTAATTAGTATGTAATCTATCTGATTGCGTACCGTGTTTTGATCATTATCTTGAGGTGACACCCATGTATATAACCTTCTCGGTGGTAAATCGAACAAGGTGTTAGTTATTTTCATGCCTCTTTCTTGACAAAACTGAATTAATCTATCTCCTCTCGAATTTCGGGTACCTAGACCAAATGATCCTGTTACATCACAAACTTTATCGTTGCCAACTTTCGCATTGAAGTCTCCCATAATGATGTTTATTTCATGGGGTTTGGTTGATTTTAATAGTTTTTCTATTTCACCATATAATTCTTCTACTTCATCATCTGAGTGATCTATTGATGGGGCATAAATTTGGATAATATTGATTATTAGCGGTTTGGCGTTAATTTTTATTAGCATAGCTCTATCGGAATTAGGAAGAAACGCTATTACCTTATCATCTACGTGTTGAGATAATAATACACCTACTCCTTTTCTATGATTTGGCTCTTTGTTACCTGAGAAAAATACTTTTACATTTTCGGAACAAAATTCGCCTGATCCTTTCCACCAAGTTTCGCTAATACCGAGTATGTCTATCTTACATTTTTTCATTTCGACTATAGTGTTTGCTAATTTCCCTGATTCATATAAACTTCTCACATTCCAATAGAAGCGACTTCTAAACAGTAATATTTCTAATTTAACACTCTTCTAATTATCTAAATTTAACATAATTTAAGTTTGTGTACGCGTTTCTTATTTCAAAGCATGATACTTAATTCAATTTAAAAAAGCCGGAAATAATTAAATTTTGTTTAAATTTTTAAAATTTAGGATACGTGTACAATATACAGTGAAATAAATTTTTTTCAATTTAAAATTTAAAAAATGTATGTATTTATCAAAAATAGTATCTTATTGCAAAGTTTTTTATATGAGGTTAAAGCAAAATTTCGCAAATAGTAGCAGATTCACAATTCAACTTACATTAATTGTATCTTATGAATTGTAAAATATTCCTGGTGGGTTGAATTTTTAAGCTCACCTCTTTCGCGTGAGTTCGAATTCCGTGTGAAAAAGTCGTTCATACGATGTATTTTAAAAGCGTCGAAAGAACGTTTTATAGGTGCATTACTGCAACGTTATTTTTAAGCAGAGAATTGAGGTTTTTCGACAACGTTAGTTACACGCTTAAAAATTTCGTTATAACAACGCTAAATTTACGCGTTCTGCAGATGATTAAAAATATCATTATTACAGCAATAAAACCAAACGTTGTATTACAGTTTTGAAATATCGTCATTATAAAGTTTCACATTTACATATTGTTTGAAGGGTTTTTGAAACCAAATTTTATAGGTTACTTAAATACGTGAACCCACCATAACTTATCAAATCCAGTTAGGAAAACGTTCAATACGAGTTATGAGAACGTATATCTCACCCCATAGAAACTTTTACGTTGATATAACTTGAGTTTAAAAACGGTTTTACAACTTAGTTTTAACCAAAAATTGTTATATGGTTATTTATTATATAAATTCTGATTTCAATTATCGTATTTTTGTTATTATTATTATTTGTATTATTTATTAAACAAAGAAAATGAATGAAACTGAAAACCGTTTTTGCTTAAATATGAAGGTATACCAGGTTTTGATAAAATTAAAAATTACCTTGCAATAAAAATAGTTCTTAGCACTTTTTCAAAAAAATTTTTGAAAAAGGGCTTATTAGTTTCACTCATAGAAAACTGAAATTTTGTACTTACATAGATCTTTACTAGAAAGTTATTTCCATAGAACAAAATTTTTACCTATCTCCCCCCCATCTAGAAGTTATACTCCCCCAAAACCCTAAAAATGCCCTTTTTTAACTATTTGTTGCAATGAAACCATAAGCATTTTTGAAATTTTGCAAACGCAGAAACGCAGCGGCTTGCTTTCCCAAGCGCGGCATACTATAGTTAAACTTTAGAAAAACAAAATGGCCGTTCAAATTTACCGTTATCTAAAGTCTTTTTTTTCCAAATTTTTGATGTCGTTTTTCTTCTAGACCCCAGCCTGTAGAAGCTTAAAATTTTAGGGGCTTTTAGACATTTACAAATAATTCATTTTGTCAGAAGAAAATTTTTTTCCATCTCCACCCTCTCTCAAGTTATCTCCTCTTGAAATTTGTAAAATTTGAATGTTTGACACCTTATATTTCAGAAACCGCATGCTTTTTCAAATTTCTATAAACGCAAGAAGCTAACGGTAAATTCCATGACATTAAAAAATATAATTATTTTTCTTAACTCACATAATAAACCCTTAAAATCGAGCATTATGTTAACCCCTCTTTATATTAATTTTTGCTTTATTTCAAACACTGCATGTATGCATCATCCTAAATATATGCAATCCTAGAAATAGTTTTGTATATGAATGAAATAGACTGTATTTAAAAGTAGATTTTTCACTTGTTGAAGGGAAAAGTGCTACAATACAAACCATTGCTTTGACCCAAATTTATTTATTTTAAACATTAGTTAATCTCAATTAAATTTCTAGGGAAATTTGTATACCTGTGCTTCGGTCGGGCCTTTGTGACGCCTTTGGAGATCTCACGTCCTCTAGTGGACATAATACTGAGATTCGACAGGGGCCTGGAATAGTGCTGATGTAACTGGTTCACGAATCACAAAAGATCTTATGGGGCGAAGTGAGAAGGGCCACGAGAATCTCTGTATCCCCTTGAAAAAAAAAAACCGCCACCACCTGAATTGTAAGTTGATTATATTATATATATGTTATTTATTTAAAAAACTTTGCTGTTCCTGTAACTCATGATCTATTGGATACATTAATTTGAAAACTTTCAATACAAAACTTCGGTAATATGCAAGTTATAAAAAATAAACAAGTTTTCTAGAACAGCAACTTAGGATTGAGTTCGGGAACATAAAGGTATTTAAAATCAGAGATCTTGCCAAACAAAAGGAGGCTTGTGTCAACCTTATAACAACAAGTTTCATTATCGTCAGACAAAATACATATATTTACAAATGATATCATGAAAAAATAATTTTTTTTTGTAGTAATTCACATAACATGTAATTACACATGAAATACTAAATAAAAATTTTTTTATTTTATAGAAATTCAAAGTCTGTTTGATTTAAACCAGTCTCGGTCTTTAAAAATCAGTTTAAGTAATTAGATGGATTTTGAATAAATTTCTAAGTTTTGCTGAGATAGCTTATAATAGAATATTAGTGCTACATATTATGAAGAGAATCGTGAGCGATTCAGAAAACTGAAGCGAGTCCGTTACTTACAAAATCGCGAAAACATAAGAGAACAGCGGTAAAATAATTCAAAATAAACTTTTAATTCAATAAAATATAAGGGTTAATCTTATGGCAAATAAAGTTTATTCAATAAATATAAGTACGTATTTCTTTACTTCACCGTATTCTCTCATTAAATATCAATTGCTTCGTACTCTTGCTGAATAACGAGTATTTCGAGTTCAACAATTTGACTGTAATAACCAAACTGTTTAAAATTAAAAATTAAATAATAAAACAAAAAATAAAACAAAAAATTAAAAGGTAAACTTGGTTAAAATTGTAAGATAATTAAAAGCATTACAAATATTAAAGCATGAATATAAATTACAAATGAAAGTCGAGTTTAAAATGTCATGAAATTTTCATCTTTTCAGCCAAAGCATGAGTGTATTTAAGAGTAAAAACAGAAATACAACTACCTAAAAATGGTTTTTTGCTCACTTCTATAAACTTTCTTTGTTCTACATATTTCTAGCAGTTCTTTAGTATTTTAAATTAAAGAACTCTTTTTAACGAGTTTACATGAATTTTAAACAATTTGCCGCGTGTTTTTTAAATATTTGGCGCGTTTGAGCTAGGATCAATCTATGATCAATTTTACCATACGATAGAATATTTAAAAAATTAACGAAATTTACATTTAAAGATAGGTATTTGGTTTTGGAGTTATTTTAAGAAAAAATTTACAAAATATTTAATTCGATGTTACTTTCAAAAGCTTTCAGCACAAATCAACGCCATTCTTTTATCTTTAAATTGCATATTCAAATTGCAAACTTTATAAACTTATTTAAATATGCAGGAATCTAATAAAATTATAAATTAGATTTCCAATTAAGTTCTCCATTTTTGAGTCTTGAACAATTTTCTTGAACAGTTTGTTAGTTAGTTTCGCCGACAAGCAAAGCTTTCATATTTTATTTAACAAAATAATGATTTTTGTTAAATTTGTACCAAAAATATAAAATTGATTGCCAATAATAATAGATAAATAGCTGTAAAATCAACCTTAAGTGAGTGGACTGCTGATTTGAGGGATCTTATCTTTAGGAAAATGTGTTTACAGTGTAGCATAAAATTTGAAAAAAATACCACAAATGCTTTACCACATAATATATTGTTTTAGTGTTCGCGCAAAAATTTGTAGTAACACTAAAACAAATCTCATATAAACCAAAATTTGATAATTTTATAATTACATTTAATATTTTTTGCAAAATTGCAGATTATTACGCTTTCATGAAAACAGTACAAAAAAATACAATTACTTGCAAAAGTTAAGCAGAAGAATGATAATGTTATGAGTAATTGTATTTAGTATTTTTTGTGCATGTAGAAAATTTGACAAACAGGAGATTTCCTCAGCCTCAGAGCGAAAAAGCACGAGCTCATAAAAAACTGTCATATTGGCAACTTAAGTACATTACAAATCTGGAACTTAATCAAATTTACAAAATATTAATTAAGAAGTCAGAATTTGTAGACACAAAACTTTTGTTTTAAAAACCAATTTTGAAAGGTTCTTCTGTCGTAAGTAATTTTGGAGAAGTGCTTTACACAAATCAAGATAATTTTAAACCAAGTGAGGTAAACAACAATTTAACTAGTAAACATGAAAAAATTTTACTAGAAGAAGGTAAAACTTTTATCATTAAAAAAATATATAACATTGAAAATTTTATCGATACTCAATTTTAAAATTTTAGTGCTAAATGAAATAAAACAATTACGCGAGGACTTAGACGTCCAAAACCAAAATTTTGAAAAGCATGTGGCAGATATTAAGGTATAGTATTGATATGCTTTTAACAGCTAAAAATAATTCGGAAGACAGTTTCGATTTAAATTTAGATGTAATATATATGAGTTTTCCGTTACATACAAAGGATGATCTTGAAATCCTAGAAAATAAATTGCGTACTGAATTACAATTTAAAAATAATTTAGCAATATTATTAATTAGTCCAGTCAATATAAAATAGATAAATAAATATTAAAGCGTTTTCTACTCAACAGATCTTACAACTATCAAATTTAGGAGGATTGGACCAAAAATTTTACGAATACAACTTTAGTGCCTACAGGGAAGTATTGGCAGTAACAATTGAAGCAGCTAGACGTCGTCAAAAAAGTTTTTCAGATTTTGATGGGTCTAAGTTTTTTAAGGAGTATATTAAGCAAGCTAAATTCAGATTAAAAAGGTAATAAGATTTTAAGTTATTTCACTTAATTTTTGATTCTTATTTATTATTTTAAAAATTGAAATGAAAACTCTTTAAAATATAAAGCTTTTAATATTTTAAGGTTTGTTTAATTTAATGACAAACGTAATAATGCACTTTATTTAAATTTTCAGCGTTTCTTCAACACCAGAGAAACCAGTACCATTAAAGTTAATTGTAACAGCATACACTTCAACAGATCTAACTACAACTGCAGCCTTAAAGACATAATCAATAGAAGCGACTTCTAAACAGTAATATTTCTAATTTAACACTCTTCTAATTATCTAAATTTAACATAATTTAAGTTTGTGTACGCGTTTCTTATTTCAAAGCATGATACTTAATTCAATTTAAAAAAGCCGGAAATAATTAAATTTTGTTTAAATTTTTAAAATTTAGGATACGTGTACAATATACAGTGAAATAAATTTTTTTCAATTTAAAATTTAAAAAATGTATGTATTTATCAAAAATAGTATCTTATTGCAAAGTTTTTTATATGAGGTTAAAGCAAAATTTCGCAAATAGTAGCAGATTCACAATTCAACTTACATTAATTGTATCTTATGAATTGTAAAATATTCCTGGTGGGTTGAATTTTTAAGCTCACCTCTTTCGCGTGAGTTCGAATTCCGTGTGAAAAAGTCGTTCATACGATGTATTTTAAAAGCGTCGAAAGAACGTTTTATAGGTGCATTACTGCAACGTTATTTTTAAGCAGAGAATTGAGGTTTTTCGACAACGTTAGTTACACGCTTAAAAATTTCGTTATAACAACGCTAAATTTACGCGTTCTGCAGATGATTAAAAATATCATTATTACAGCAATAAAACCAAACGTTGTATTACAGTTTTGAAATATCGTCATTATAAAGTTTCACATTTACATATTGTTTGAAGGGTTTTTGAAACCAAATTTTATAGGTTACTTAAATACGTGAACCCACCATAACTTATCAAATCCAGTTAGGAAAACGTTCAATACGAGTTATGAGAACGTATATCTCACCCCATAGAAACTTTTACGTTGATATAACTTGAGTTTAAAAACGGTTTTACAACTTAGTTTTAACCAAAAATTGTTATATGGTTATTTATTATATAAATTCTGATTTCAATTATCGTATTTTTGTTATTATTATTATTTGTATTATTTATTAAACAAAGAAAATGAATGAAACTGAAAACCGTTTTTGCTTAAATATGAAGGTATACCAGGTTTTGATAAAATTAAAAATTACCTTGCAATAAAAATAGTTTTTAGCACTTTTTCAAAAAAATTTTTGAAAAAGGGCTTATTAGTTTCACTCATAGAAAACTGAAATTTTGTACTTACATAGATCTTTACTAGAAAGTTATTTCCATAGAACAAAATTTTTACCTATCTCCCCCCCATCTAGAAGTTATACTCCCCCAAAACCCTAAAAATGCCCTTTTTTAACTATTTGTTGCAATGAAACCATAAGCATTTTTGAAATTTTGCAAACGCAGAAACGCAGCGGCTTGCTTTCCCAAGCGCGGCATACTATAGTTAAACTTTAGAAAAACAAAATGGCCGTTCAAATTTACCGTTATCTAAAGTCTTTTTTTTCCAAATTTTTGATGTCGTTTTTCTTCTAGACCCCAGCCTGTAGAAGCTTAAAATTTTAGGGGCTTTTAGACATTTACAAATAATTCATTTTGTCAGAAGAAAATTTTTTTCCATCTCCACCCTCTCTCAAGTTATCTCCTCTTGAAATTTGTAAAATTTGAATGTTTGACACCTTATATTTCAGAAACCGCATGCTTTTTCAAATTTCTATAAACGCAAGAAGCTAACGGTAAATTCCATGACATTAAAAAATATAATTATTTTTCTTAACTCACATAATAAACCCTTAAAATCGAGCATTATGTTAACCCCTCTTTATATTAATTTTTGCTTTATTTCAAACACTGCATGTATGCATCATCCTAAATATATGCAATCCTAGAAATAGTTTTGTATATGAATGAAATAGACTGTATTTAAAAGTAGATTTTTCACTTGTTGAAGGGAAAAGTGCTACAATACAAACCATTGCTTTGACCCAAATTTATTTATTTTAAACATTAGTTAATCTCAATTAAATTTCTAGGGAAATTTGTATACCTGTGCTTCGGTCGGGCCTTTGTGACGCCTTTGGAGATCTCACGTCCTCTAGTGGACATAATACTGAGATTCGACAGGGGCCTGGAATAGTGCTGATGTAACTGGTTCACGAATCACAAAAGATCTTATGGGGCGAAGTGAGAAGGGCCACGAGAATCTCTGTATCCCCTTGAAAAAAAAAAACCGCCACCACCTGAATTGTAAGTTGATTATATTATATATATGTTATTTATTTAAAAAACTTTGCTGTTCCTGTAACTCATGATCTATTGGATACATTAATTTGAAAACTTTCAATACAAAACTTCGGTAATATGCAAGTTATAAAAAATAAACAAGTTTGCTAGAACAGCAACTTAGGATTGAGTTCGGGAACATAAAGGTATTTAAAATCAGAGATCTTGCCAAACAAAAGAAGGCTTGTGTCAACCTTATAACAACAAGTTTCATTATCGTCAGACAAAATACATATATTTACAAATGATATCATGAAAAAATAATTTTTTTTTGTAGTAATTCACATAACATGTAATTACACATGAAATACTAAATAAAAATTTTTTTATTTTATAGAAATTCAAAGTCTGTTTGATTTAAACCAGTCTCAGTCTTTAAAAATCAGTTTAAGTAATTAGATGGATTTTGAATAAATTTCTAAGTTTTGCTGAGAGCTTATAATAGAATATTAGTGCTACATATTATGAAGAGAATCGTGAGCGATTCAGAAAACTGAAGCGAGTCCGTTACTTACAAAATCGCGAAAACATAAGAGAACAGCGGTAAAATAATTCAAAATAAACTTTTAATTCAATAAAATATAAGGGTTAATCTTATGGCAAATAAAGTTTATTCAATAAATATAAGTACGTATTTCTTTACTTCACCGTATTCTCTCATTAAATATCAATTGCTTCGTACTCTTGCTGAATAACGAGTATTTCGAGTTCAACAATTTGACTGTAATAACCAAACTGTTTAAAATTAAAAATTAAATAATAAAACAAAAAATAAAACAAAAAATTAAAAGGTAAACTTGGTTAAAATTGTAAGATAATTAAAAGCATTACAAATATTAAAGCATGAATATAAATTACAAATGAAAGTCGAGTTTAAAATGTCATGAAATTTTCATCTTTTCAGCCAAAGCATGAGTGTATTTAAGAGTAAAAACAGAAATACAACTACCTAAAAATGGTTTTTTGCTCACTTCTATAAACTTTCTTTGTTCTACATATTTCTAGCAGTTCTTTAGTATTTTAAATTAAAGAACTCTTTTTAACGAGTTTACATGAATTTTAAACAATTTGCCGCGTGTTTTTTAAATATTTGGCGCGTTTGAGCTAGGATCAATCTATGATCAATTTTACCATACGATAGAATATTTAAAAAATTAACGAAATTTACATTTAAAGATAGGTATTTGGTTTTGGAGTTATTTTAAGAAAAAATTTACAAAATATTTAATTCGATGTTACTTTCAAAAGCTTTCAGCACAAATCAACGCCATTCTTTTATCTTTAAATTGCATATTCAAATTGCAAACTTTATAAACTTATTTAAATATGCAGGAATCTAATAAAATTATAAATTAGATTTCCAATTAAGTTCTCCATTTTTGAGTCTTGAACAATTTTCTTGAACAGTTTGTTAGTTAGTTTCGCCGACAAGCAAAGCTTTCATATTTTATTTAACAAAATAATGATTTTTGTTAAATTTGTACCAAAAATATAAAATTGATTGCCAATAATAATAGATAAATAGCTGTAAAATCAACCTTAAGTGAGTGGACTGCTGATTTGAGGGATCTTATCTTTAGGAAAATGTGTTTACAGTGTAGCATAAAATTTGAAAAAAATACCACAAATGCTTTACCACATAATATATTGTTTTAGTGTTCGCGCAAAAATTTGTAGTAACACTAAAACAAATCTCATATAAACCAAAATTTGATAATTTTATAATTACATTTAATATTTTTTGCAAAATTGCAGATTATTACGCTTTCATGAAAACAGTACAAAAAAATACAATTACTTGCAAAAGTTAAGCAGAAGAATGATAATGTTATGAGTAATTGTATTTAGTATTTTTTGTGCATGTAGAAAATTTGACAAACAGGAGATTTCCTCAGCCTCAGAGCGAAAAAGCACGAGCTCATAAAAAACTGTCATATTGGCAACTTAAGTACATTACAAATCTGGAACTTAATCAAATTTACAAAATATTAATTAAGAAGTCTTAAATCGATTGTATCAATGATCTATAGCTTTAGCGTTTAAAAACAAAAAATTTTAAAGCTTCTTTCAAAGCAAGGGAAGAGCGAACCAGTGTAATATTTTGGCAATGTCAAAAACCAAAGGTCAATTGACAAATTATCAGCCATAATTCTGAAAAACGAAATACGCTTAGAATTGAAAATTGCGAATTGCAAATTCATACGTTTAGAAATGCAAATTGTAAAACGAACTTTTACTCAGCTAATCAACGTGTAATAAATGCAAAATCAATAAAACTTCATAGGTAATGTACGAAATTAAAACTAAATTTTTTCAAAGGAGTTATTGTAAGGTAATACAGCGAGTGTAAAGTAGAAGAATAGGGTATACAGAAAGGATCTAGCTTTACAAATAACTACTAAATAAAGTGAAAGTCACAAAGAATACTCAATAATTTCACACAAACAATAAAAAAATGTTTTCATGTTTTCGTAATTTTTTCTGATTGCAAAATTTCGGAAAGTAATTTCTACTTGTTGATGGATATATACATGGCATTACCCAAAATTTTGTTCGTAATATATAGATTAAATAGAGACTCTCTACATAAAAACACAAATCTTAATATAGTGGTTAGCTTTAACACAAACAAAAAGTCACAGTATAGACAATTTTGAAAAAAAAATTTGTTTTAGGCACACATTACAAAAATTCGAATATGTGCATATGCCTAAAACTTATTTTGAAATACTTATTTGCGCAATTATTTTTTGATGAAAAAAAAATATAGAGAAAATATATTTCTGCTCTTACAAACAGCTCTTAATAATGTCAGCCAAATACCAACCAAATTTCTATAAAAAAATCTGATGTGGTCAGCACATGTATACTGTCACTTAGTAAAGATTCATTTTGTGCTGTCGGAATCTTACGAAACATTTCGGTTATCTTTCGTCAGTAACTTCTGATGATAACCAGAACTCATATACTAAATTTCAAGAGATTCCATCAATTCGCTCCGTAGATATAGTAGAAAATGTCATGACCTTCCCAAAAAATTTATAGATTCCTTGTTCTAAAACCTCGAATTAAAATATTAAATTTCAATGAAATCAGTTGATGATTTCTCTTTATATACGCAAAAAAGTATATTTTTGGCCCGTAGTAAACCCTTTGTTGCTGACACCTGATTTCTTCCAAAAGTTAAGACGTTCGCGCACAGTCGCGCTTATATATGAAATTTTAAGTAAATCGGTCGAATATTTTTTTCAAAATGATCCAAATTATGAAACAGGTCCATCAAAAAGTCCAGTTACCGAGGCCTGATATATCTCAAAAGTTGATCAATCCTTATCATAGTCAAAATAAATTTGCATATAAAACTTCATAAAAATCGGTTCAGTCCAACTTGAGATACACGCGTACATACACAGGTCGACAGACCGAAAGGTTACTAGAAATGGAAAATTGAAGTTGCTTGTCAAATAGGAGATGTCATTTTATAGAGATGAGTAATATAGAAATTTTTGTCTATAAAAAAATTTAAAAAATGCTACTGCCAAACAACATTGTTCTTTAAATAGAGATAAGCGTTTTATGCGGATGTCTTTATATAAAGATTACACTAAGTCCTGAAAATTGAAAAGCGATTGCTGCATTGTTTCTGATAGCTGTCATACAACCCGAAAAGCTAATATTAAATCGAAGTTTTTGCGGAATGGCTCCGCAGGTTTGCGAAGCTGACATGCAATACTAAAAGCTATCGTTAAATGATTGAAAAAATTGAATTAAATAATTGACGTGTTCGGTATCTGCCACACGAACCTAAAAGCTAATATTAAATATTTTAAATTCTAGTTTTTATAGTGAGATTGTTATAGATGTCACTCTTAATGTAATGTAACTTTAAGTATCGCAATGATAATAACAGCTCATGATGTTTATGTTTATAACAGAACTTAACAATAACATTTGAAAAATCTAAAATTCTTTAAATTTTTCATATACTCGTACTAACTTTTTATTTGTCTATGTTTCTCAATGAATGGGGCTTCAAATTTGGAATTTTCGAACACAGTCTAGTTTTGTTATTTTTATTGATAACTCAGGATTTTGGACAGGTAAAACCAGTTTTGTAATATGAGAATATTTTTTATTAAATTTACTTGTGAAAATTTTATTTTTAAACTCCAACAATAAATGCCTAGCAAGCAAATTTATACATTCATTAATTTTATAGCCTTTCCACTGGTTTGAGGAGCAAAAACATTCGCTTTTGGTAAGAGTCCACTAAAATCCAAACGAAATCTAAGTGCGTTTGATACAGGACGTCTTGCTAGTCTGCATTTAATATCAGAGGGATGGTAGTAGCGCAACCTGGCTTACAATAAAACAATATGAAGTGTTCAATAATTCAAATACAAATGTGGCAGTAAAAACATTTGTATTTGAAATAAAAATACGGCAAAAAAAAACATTTAGCGAAATAAATGAACCCGTTTGGCTACAGTTCAAAAGTTACAAGATTTCCCCCTACCCAAGAAGATATCGGAGAAAACATTATAAAAAAATAAATTCTGAAAAACTATACACCAAAACCTCTGAAGGTAGTACGAGAAGGATGTTACATTAAGAAAATAAACCAATAATAGATTCGTGTATAAACGATTTGATAAATAGTTTAAAAATAAAATCTGAAAACTCATGGCGGAATATATAATATTTTTAATTATGATTCGTTAAGACTGTGAATAGATGAGGAAGAATCGCATAGATCAGCTGTTAAAAATACGTTTTTGATGTATGCCTGATTATATCTTGAAAAATGTTTTTAAATTTTCAAATTAAAAGCAAAATCAATAAATGAAAATTATATAGAGTAAAATCTTTATACGAAATAGATAATACGAAGTAAATAGTTTACAAGTAATTAGTTCACGATTCTTTGCGGTTCACGAGTAATCAATTACATAGTTCTATCAGCTCCCATAACATAAAAAAAGGTTGTCAGTTTGAAAACAAACATGTTTATGCATATAAAATTTACATGTCATAGCTTTCTATTATGTGGATTACTTTAAGTTTTTTAAAAATTTCAAATTTTGATACACTCACTTAATTTTATAAATAAATATTGAACAAAAGGTATATACATAAGATTATGTTTAAAATAATATTTTAAAACTTACCTCGAATTTTAAGATGACTATTCGTGTGTACCATTCTACATTTATTTTTAGTTAGTAATATTTAAATAATAAAGTATAAAGAAAATATTTGCTAATAAAATTACTAAGTTTTCAGATTTTTTTTCGAATACTTCGTATACATGTGTTATTCAAATTTCAGTACATATCACATTATTTTTAAAAAACTATATGCAATTTACACATTCTAAATATGAATGTTTAAAAATTATTAAAGCACTACAAAATTATTATACATTAAGAAACTATTGTGAATATAAGTACCATTTATTTATTAATAATATTGTGAATAATATGTACCGCTTATGCATGTTTCAATTTGCACTCTCACATTATTTTATTTTCACAGATTATTTTGTGAGAAATAAGCCTTACTTACAAAATACAAACAACTCGTATATATACATATATATGTGCATGTTTGAGGGTACATATTTTACAAGCGTTCTCCTATTTTGATGACACATATGCAAACTTATATATAATAATTTTATTTTTTGGAAGGTTTATTGATTGAATCCTTAGTCAGTCATATTACTTAAAAATTTTTTAGATTTCTCATTTAATTTCGCTCTATAACACACTTCCTTTTTAAACAGTTTAATCTTATCCAATTAAGTTTCAAAGTCATATAATTCAATTCTCTATTGTCCTGCATGTTACAAAATTAAAAGGCAAACAAAAACAAATAAGTTGTGTGAACTAATTTACAAAATTTTCAACTGATATTTATTTGTATTACATACGTTATGTTTTTACAAAAACTCAACGAAAATATTATATAATTTTACAATAATGTCGATTTTAAATCCGTTCCATTTTATGTGGAGTAGTTTTAAATTAAAAGAAAATGTATTTTTGCTTTCAGTATGTACAACAATAATCATTTATAGTATAGCCAAATACTTTACATATCCAAATTAAATCATTGTATTTTTTATTTGCGCACATTAACATATATGAGAGTATATTACTTAATTGACAAATCATAGAAATTAATTTATGTATATACACATATACATACGCTTATATAAAAGTACCTGTATTAACTTTTTATTGATTATCTCAACTTCTTTGTTTTTTTCGACTTCCAAAAAACGAACAAATTCATTAATATTTCCTAAAAAACGAATAAATTCATTAATGTTTTTCTTATTTGTTTTTTGTTATATAATATACATATATATGTATATGTACTTTTTTTTCTTTTTAAACTAATTCCTTAAAATCTTGGCAAATGAACTTAATTTCAAAAATATTTAAAGCAAATTTCTTATTTTTTATTTCTACTTGAGATTTACATGACAAAACGCTTTCATTTTAAAAATAGTACTAAAACGAGCACGGCATATTAAACTAAAACTAAAAATAAAACAAATGTAAGTTTAACAATATCATAGATTAATAAAGCAAACCGATTTGAACAGAAGTAAAATTATTTATGTATGTGTTAGAATGAATAGGTATTATATAAAAATGTATAAAGGTTATCTCTGTTCAACTTACAAAAAATAGTACTTTTCTTGTAGGTATTTATTGTTAAACCAATTAAATGAGACACAATTTCTATATGCATACCTATAAATATATAGAGTAAGCAGTATGGGTATTTCATTTGCAGAAGGTTTTTTTACATAATATATTATAATACATAACTGTGTATGCAAGGGGGCGTTTTAAGAGCAGTATAATGTACTTATTTATTTAATTATCAACAAAAAAACAGTGGCGTTGTTTGTAAAGAAGAACATCGAAGAACGCGTAAATAAGTTAAAATAGCAGGGGAAAAATTGAAACTTATGTTAGTACATTACATAATATGTAAGGTTCATAATATGTACATACGAGGATATACATATAAATGCTGACTTTGCAGCATTTCGAATAAATACTCTTTGAACAAAGGGCGAACAGAAATTTGAAAAACAAAATTTTACCTCTAAAAAACTTATCTGCTAGAACATTAAAGTTGTCAGACACAATAAAATATCAAATCGAAGGATAAAATAACACGTACGTTAGGAATATTTTTTATATAAATATAGATATATTTTTACAATTTTTTAGGTCTATATAAATGTACCACTAAAGAACCGAGAAAAAATAAAGTTGGGTCAAAACAATGGTTTGTATTGTAGCACTTTTCCCTTCAACAAGTGAAAATTCTGCTTTTAAAATACAGTCTATGAATACCTATCACACTATAAAATTTATTTTCATTCGTATACGAAACTATTTCTCGGATTGCATATATTTAGGATAGATCTTTGAAATAAAGCAAAAATTAATATAAAGAGGGGTTAACATACTGCTCGGTTTTAAGGTTTAATTGTGTGAGTTAAGAAAAATAATTATATTTTTTAATGTCATGGAATTTACCGTTAACTTTTTGCGTTTATAGAAATTTGAAAAAGCTTGCGGTTTCGGATATATAGGGTGTCAAAAATTCAAATTTTACAAATTTCAAGGGGCGATAACTTGAGAGAGGATGAAGATGGAAAAAAATTTTCTTCTAACGAAATGAACTATATGTTAATGTCTAAAAGCCCCTAAATTTTTAAGCTTCTGCAGGGTCTAGAAAAAAAACGACATCAAAAATTTGGAAAAAAAGGACTTTAGATAACGGTAAATTTGAACGGCCATTTTGTTTTTCTAAAATTTAACTATAGTATATCGCGCTAGGGAAAGCAAGCTGTTGCCTTTCTGCGTTTGCAAAATTTCAAAAATGCTTATGGTTTCATTGCAACAAATAGTTAAAAAAGGGCATTTTTAGGGTTTTGGGGGGTATAACTTCTAGAGAGGGGGAGAACCGTAAAAATTTTGTTCTACGGAAGTAAATTTCTAGTAAAGATCTATGTACACACAAAATTTCAGCTTTCTATCTTTAAGGGTGTAGAAGTTGTGTAAACAGTAATTGAAACTAATAGGCACTTTTTTTTTCAAAAAATTTTTGGAACAGTGCTAAAAAGTGGTTATGATTTCAAATATGATCTATTAGATGTCATTTTTTTGTTATAGTTCATTTCCTACCGATTTTTTACTACTAATAACATTAAAAAAATATGTACGATCGTCAACATTTTCTCGATCAATTCGAAGCTTTCGATAACTTCAAACGGCTTCAAGTGTCCTTCGGAAGTAAATTTACATAGCCGACTGGTTATTCCACAAAAAAAATAGTATACAATTTTTCACGTATAGAACACACGTTTTTCGTCAACTTTTTTTAGCAACTGACAAAGCTTTTCAAAGAGTTTTCAAAAATTAAAAAAATCGACACAAATTAGATTAATTAAACTAAAATACATTTTTCTGTACACGAATTTGTTATAAAATAAGCATGTATTATGCTAGAAAGAAACACATTATCCACTGTACATTACACATACGCTGCTTTTTGTTTTTGCTATTACAAAAGTCTTTTAATAAGGAAAAGTTTGTCAAAAATTTATAAAATTCAGCAAGGTGTAACAAGTTTGAACTACATTACATACTATTGAAAAAATTATATAAAAACCTTTGCGTATATACATATTTAAACAAATTATGTTTTCAGAGCCGATTCACGTTGAAGGCCTTTGAAATTAGTAAAAAAAAAACACGTTAATATCAACATAAAATGCGAAATGCACTAAAATTTGTTTTTTTGTACTCAAAAATTTCATTTTATATTTTGATGGTAGTGTTTACAATATAATATTTAGTTTTTTTTAATTATTAAAAAAATTTAAAAAGTTTGTTCAAATTACTTTTTATTGAATAGATGGTAATTCTTACTATGGAAGGGGACCGAGTTGCAGATGTACTTGTTTTCGAGATACAGTCTGTTGAGAAAAGGGTATCGGATTTTTCTTGCATGTAACTAAATATAACCAAATATTTTCGGTCTTAAAAACCATTTGATTTTAGTCATAGTTTTCGAGATTAGGCCGGTCAAAGTCAGAATTTTAGTATTTTTAAAAAATTCGAAAGTATTTTACTAATTATTTAGTAATTAATTAGTATATATTAGAAAATTCGAAATTTCATTTTATTTTTTTTATGCGCTACAAGGAGAGCTAAAAGTATAACATTTTCCTCTATCTCTTATAGTTTTACTAGTAAAACATGTTAAATATGTTTTAAAAACGAAAAATGTATGTATATGTAAATGTATGAACACTTTTGATATGCTTCGAATTTATATGCACTTATTTATCTGCAGAAAAGATTTGGTATTTTCTTTTTTTAAACATGCTGTAGCTGGAAAACGAATATATCCGCACCCCTACCCTTAAAGCTTTTGCGGGAAATTGATCAAAAAATCATCCCTGAAATTATTTGCCTCTTTTTGCGACACACTCTGTAGAGTATTTGCAGTACAAAAAAAAAGATAATTTTTCTATATATGTACGTATTTATATTACAAATTCAATGTGTACACATTTACGAATGAATTATAATATGCATACACATTCATATATGAATTATAATACCATATACATAATAATAATATCGTATACATGCTATTATTGTAATAATAGCTAAATAATAAGCTATAAAATATAAATTGTCAATTGCTTAACTTAAAGAAAAATTAAAAGAATAAAAAAAAGAAAACAAAAACAAAAAAAACCTTTCATATTTCCATGTCTATATGTAATTTTTGCTTAAACATACATTAATCTGTACACTATTTTTAGATATAACCTATACTAAATTCAATATTTACATATACATACGTATTTATTATTTCAGAAATGTGCAAAATACTTATGTTTATGTGTATTGAATATTATTATATCTAACTTTAAAATATTATTATATTTTATTTATAGGTACCTATGTGTTGAGAATGATATGTAAGAGGTAAATGTATGTGTTGAGGATTCATACAATTCCTTATTTTCATATTGGTCGTGTTCTTCTTTCATCATTTGAATTTTCGTACCACGTTGCGTTCCTAAATCTCACAAACTCAATCTGTAGTTTTGTAGTTATGAAATTTCTTTTTTTAATTCAAAATTTTTTGAGTTTTTCTGTTTTTTTTTTTTTTTTTTGTCATTTATTTATTAAATTTTGAACCATTCACATCATACCAAAGTGCAATATCAAGAGGAAAATAAACACAAAGATATTGGTTTCTCTTTTTTATCACAATACAAAGAATAGTATAAAATAGAAATTGTATTTTTACAAAACAAAATTTAGATTTTTAAAAAGAGGTAAAATTTTTTAAATTGAAGCATTTTCTTCTTCTATTTATTTTTAATTTCCGAATGTGTGTTAGTGAAAATAAATAAGTAATTGAGATTTAATTTATAAATTTTAATTCAAAAGTAGGCAAACATACCTTTACATTATCAATATGAACGTATGTATGTACATTAAAATCGTTTGTTTTTTCACTTTGCCTGCATAACCACAAATTTATTTCAATAATATAAATGCCATTTCAAATACACATAAATACAAAAAATAATGTACTTTTAAATGGAAGTAAAGCAGATCCAAAAAAGAAAAATTTGAAAGAAGACTAACGTAGACAGAGCCATTACCTAGAAAGAAAAATAGGAAATTAGCGACGTGCACGTAGCATGTATGTATTATGTACCACTCTTTTATTGTACATTTTGCTGAAATCATAAAAAAAGCTGTATTTACACATGTTAAGTTAAGATTTTGTTAAGTTAAGTTAGTGAAGTTAAGATTTTATTTGGTTGGATGGAATTTTGATGAAAAATTGATGTGTAAACGTCCAATCAAACCAAGCACAATCGAATGAGAAAAATAGTTGTCCAATTCCAATGAAAATTTTTTGGAAATATTAAAAAAATAAATTGTTATATAATAAAGTTAGGTAAAATATTTTTTAAAAAGTTTTTGAAAATTTACGTTAAAGATGTCTCAAAAAAATACTAGTGGGCAATTTAATTTAACTTATTATATCATTCGAAAAAAAAAGTGCTTAACGGATATTAAATCTAAAGATACTAAAAATTTTTACAAAAATGAAATAACAAATAAAGAGGTAAAAGAGGAAATTATTTAAATTATTTATTTTTTCTTATTTTTATTTCCTTTAATTTTAATTGACTGTATTTGATCATACATTTGATGTGTAAACAGAATTTCTCATCCAATTTCATCCTTGTCAAATTTAATCGTCAAATTTTGTTTAATGTTTGAATACTACTGAACAAAGTCTCATTATGTAAACATTGGATTATGTAAATTCGTACAACCCATTCTAGTAGAGTGACCCAATAGATGGATCACTGTGTAATTTTAAAATTAAAGTAAATACACAATTCATAACGCGGGTTTACAACTCATATTCATATGAGTTACAATTCATATGAACGCAAAAGCAATTTGTTGTAATGGAGAACTTGAATGATTTTACAAAGAAAGTATATAAAATAACAAGCTTTTATTTGCTAATACTATTACTAATTGTTAGTAAATGCATATGCTAATAGTAAAGTTACCAAGTAGTCATTAATGTTAACTTGTTTGAGGCTTTGAATGCATAATATTTAAATATAAATTTGCAAATACGTGTATATGTATATATGATTGATAAAGGCAAGTTTGATATGATTGATGTATGCAAATTCATTGAAGGTAATATTTATTTACCACCGAAAACTCAATATGCGGAATTTGTTGCCATCACATAACCTCCCTTATTGTAGGAATCGCGGTCGGTAATAGTGGACAAAGATAAAATAAGAATATTGATATGTGAATGCACATATCAATATTTAAAGCACATTTAAAGCAGCAAACAGTTATAAAAATAAATGGTTATATAGAATATAACCATGTAAAGTAGAAAGAGACGATAGCCAACTTGTTGCTGTACGAATAGAGCCTTATAAACAAAATTTCGATGTTGGTGTAAAAGTAAATGAAACTAAGTCTGTACAAGTACATTTTACAAATAAAGTTCTTATAAACCTCCCCCGTATTAATTTAAATGGGGTAAATATTGCGCAGGAAAATGCGGCAAAATATCTAGGAATGACAAGCTTAAATGGAAAGACAATGTTCAGAAAAAAACAGAATTAGAATTAAAATATAAAGAAATATAATGGCTTCTAGGTCACAAGTCAAGGTTGCCGATACAGAATAAGGTCCTGCTCTATAATCAAATTATTAAACCGGTTTGGTATCTAGTTGTGGGGATGTTCTAAACCAAAGTATAAAAATAACAAAATTTTCACCTTACTTAATTTAATTTTATTTCAGTTCAATGTTTTTGATACACTCGTTTATTTACAATACTTTGTTCCTTTCTTACCTACACAACTCTTATTACCATCTATTTCTAGATAAAAATTCTCGAACGAGTCGAACTACTTATTAATAGATATACTTTGATGCTAAACAAATACATGTTCAGCAAATACAAACGTTCCAAAATAGGGTCTTACGGAATATGGTGAATGGCTCTTGGCATGTGCGAAATGGAGGATTTGCACAGAGATCTAAAAATTCCATATGTAGTTGGTGAAATCAACGAAATGGCGGTGAGACATAGAGTTCGTCTGGAGCAACATGTCAATATAGAGGCTTCTCAGCTCCTTGTTATCCGGGATTCTCCCAGAAGGCTAAAGACGACTTTTCCTTCCGATTTAGCGCAAAATGCGCTTCACAAAATCGGGGAGCGTTGATTCTCTTTCAATCTATATCAAAGAAAATTTGATGATAAGAAAAAAAAATGTAGTTATGTATGTAAGGGAAAACAGGAAAAAGAAATTTAATGAAACGATGTAACAAAACAAACATTAATTTTTATTTGTAAAATTACATTAATATTTAATTAAATATTTTTACATTAAATATCACATAAATATTTACATTAAATTTTATTTTAAATAATTTAAAACTGTTAGCAGGAAAATCAAAAAACGTGTTTCCTCTTTCAAAGTCTTTAATTCAATGTATTATTTCATAAGTATAATGGTTTTATATAAAAGTATAAAATTATATGAGTGTATAAGTGTATAACAATGAAAGGGTGTGTTCAAAAGTTATACCTTATTTTGTTATACATAAAAATATAATTAGGCAAGGCTTGCACTACTAACAAAAACGTTTCAGTTGGTGTAAACCAATTGAATTATACGCTGCACCTTTCGTTGTTGTATAGCAATTATTCAAACCTGTGAAATCATTCTATAGAAACTTCACGGATATGTCTGACCTATAATAGGACGCACAATTGGCAAGTTTCATGAATCTGACTTTATCATTTTTCCAAATATTTAAAATTAGCTTTTGGAGTTGTATGGTATGTACCCGAATCTGTCAAGCAGTTCAACCAAAACTTCAGAAATATATCTGATCTATAATTTGACACACAACTGCCAAGTTTCATAAATCTAACTTTATTATTTTTCCAAATATTTAAAATAAACTTTTGGACTTGTATGAGAGTTACTCGAACCTGTCACGCAATTCCACTAAAACTTCAGAAATATATCTGACCTATAATTGGATACATGACTGCCAGGTTTCATTAATCTGACTTTGTTATTTTGCCACATATAAAAAATTTGCTTTTGGAGTTGTATGGCACCCACCCGATCCGGTGCAGCTATCCCATTAAAATTTTAAGAACATGCGTAGAATATAATTGGAGACATGTATACAAAATTTTATAGTTATACCTTTATTAGTTTTTGAAATATTTAAAATAAACCTTTTGAGTTGTATGGCAGCTACCCGAATCCGGTGTCCGAATTAGTCCAATTACAATAAGGTTCGTCCTTGGCACAAAAGAAACAAATTGTGAAACTTTGGTGTGCATTGCTTTGTTCATTTTTGAGTAAAGAAAAGAAAAAGAAAAGTTGGAAGTCCTAAAGGTGCAAAAGGCAACAATGACGAAACAAACAACAAAGGAAAACTAAACTAACTAAATAAAAAATATCCTGAGCCGGGCAAAATTCCTAAACGTAAACTTCCTCCTGTCATATTGAGCAATATAAAAAACTAAAATTCAGCTAAACTAACAGGTGAGTTATTGTATGATAATACAACTGGGGGCAGGCCTAGGGCTTGCATCTTGTTTAGTAAAAAGCTAACGTATTTTCCCATTCCAGATTATTGTTCTAAGGATCAGGTAGCTGCGTTGGTGAAGGTGAAGTCCTGCGGGGGCTGGACAGAGTTCATTGTGTGCTCATCCTACCTCCCGGGGGACTGTGCCCACCCGGACGAGCAACTGAAGGATCTAGTGGACTTTTGTGGAAGGAGGAACTTCCAACTTATAATAGGAAGTGATGCCAATGCCCACCACACCGTCTGGGGAAGCAGCAATATAAACAAAAGAGGTGTGGGCCTACTTGAATTTATATATAGCAATAAATTAATGATTATGAATGAGGGCAATAGCCCGACATTCATAAATGCAATTAGGGAAGAGGTCCTTGACATCACCCTTTGCACTGAATTTAACGGTAGTAGGGTTAGTGGATGGCATGTCTCAAATGAGACATCCATGTCCGATCATAGGCAGATTAGGTTTGATATCATGGTCTCCGGTGGCCTGGCAGAAGAAATTTATCGGGTGCCCCAATCCACAGATTGGAGTTAATTCGAAACGCTCCTCATGGATGGGATTAGATCCGTTCCTGCCTCTGTCAGAACGGTGATGGATATCGAACTGGCCAGCGAGGCCCTGACAGCGGCTATTACTAATGCCTATCACGGGAGCTGCCGTGCTAAGCCGAGGCGGAGCAATAGGAAGTGCCCGTGGTGGAATGAAGAGCTTTCAAGGCTTAGACTAAAGACCAGAAAGCTATTCAATAAGGCCAAGGCGTCAGGTTCGTGGGAAGAGTATAAGGACTCACTCACAAAATACAATAAAGAAATTAGGAAAGCGAAGAGTCTTCACAGGGTGCTTTCCAAAAAGTATGCTAGCGGGTTGGGCCTAATGGAACGTCTTGATGGCTCCATGACCGAGAACGGAAAGCAGACGTTGGAGTTTATGGCGTCAACGCACTTTCCTGACTCGGAGATTCTTCGGAATCACTCAAATGCAGTCATCGAACCGGGGGCACCCTGGCCCAGGAGGGATGACTGGCAACGATCCCGTCTAGTCTTCACGATGGGCAGGATTAGATGGGCTGTTTTCTCTTTCAGGCCCTTCAAATCTCCAGGTGATGACGAGATATATCCTGCATTTTTGCAGAGGGGTTTCCAACATATCGCTAGAGCACTGTTTTTTTTTCGTGCCAGCTCTGCGTGGGGTTACATCTCTCAGGCATGGAGGGTGGCTAAAGTGACGTATATTCTGAAGGTGGGTAAGCGACCAAGCAACCACCCAAGGTCTTTCCGTCCAATCAGCCTTACTTCTTTTCTATTGAAAGCAATGGAAAAAGTGATTGATAGATTTATACGGGACGGTGCACTGGGAAGCAATCCCTTGCATGAATCTCACTACGCCTATCAGTCGGGAAGGTCTACTGTACTCGCTCTGCAGAGTCTGGTGGGGGTCCTTGAAAACTCACTGGAAGTGCGGGAGGTAGCAGTTGGCTGCTTCCTTGATATAGAGGGAGCTTTTGACAACACCCCATATCATGTCATCTGTAAGTCGTTGCACAAACGAGGGATTGATGCGACGACTAGCAGATGGGTCAATCGGATGCTACAGGATAGGATTATTAAATCCACCATAGCTGACGATATACTCTTCATCTCCACTGCAAAAGGATGTCCGCAGGGCGGGGTTCTTTCGCCCCTCCTGTGGTCCATTGTAGCGGATGATCTAATCGCTGCTCTCAGGGGCTTCGGGGCGCGTGTCTGGGGATACGCTGACGATGTGGCCTTCGTCGTGCGGGGAAAATTTGAGAGCACTATTTCTGATCTTCTACAGCAAAATTTACGTGTTGTGGAAAGGTGGTGCAAAGGCGTTGAGTTAAATATAAATCCAAGCAAGAGCACTTTGATCGCCTTCACCAGACGCAGAAGCAGGGACAGATTAACGAGCCCAATTCTGTTTGGTGAACGTATTAGTTACTCGAGGGAGGTGAAGTATCTGGGGGTAACCCTGGATGATCGTCTCTCTTGGAATACCCATATCGATAGAGTTATCGGGAGAGCTACGGCGGCCTTGTGGACGTGTAGGAGCTTCATCGGGGGGACCTGGGGAATTAGTCCCAGAATAGCACTGTGGCTATATACGGCCCTTGCTAGGCCCATCGTCACCTATGCGTCCATTGTATGGTGCCGTAAGGCTCAGCAGGCGGGTGTGCGGGCCAAGCTGGAAAAGCTACAGAGGCTCGCCTGCCTGGGAGTGACCGGGGCGATGCGGACGGCTCCCACCGCTGCATTGGAGGTGATGATCGGATTGCCGCCACTGCACCTCCATATATTGAAGGAAGCTCGGCTGGTGACTTACCGACTTCTCTCTGGCGAGGACGGGGCAGGGCTAAAGCTGTCCCACAGAACTCACAGAGACTTCATTGAGGGCGATCCGATTCTAAGAATAACCATGTCAGATACCTGTCTGCCGCGGTATAACTTCGAGCACAGGTACAGGGTTCTGTTTCCCGATCGATGGACGTGGGATCGGGGTGGTCCGGTACTTAGGTCGGGTTCGAGCGTGTGGTATGCGGACGGGCCCAAAACGGAGTCGGGTGTGGGTTCGGGCGTATACGGTGTCCGCCCGGACACGCGTATATATGCAACCCTTGACCCGTATTGCACAGTGTTCCAGGCCGAAATACATGCAATAGAGATCTGTCTGAGAATCAATTTGGAAAGGGGGTATAGAAACCGCACCATCTATGTGTTCTCAGACAGCAGGGCTGCGCTGCTGGCGCTCCGTTCAGCTCAGGTTACATCCAAGCTGGTCTGGAGCTGCCTTGCTGCACTTGGGGAGCTGGCATCGGAGAACAGAGTGATGCTCATTTGGGTGCCGGGCCATAGTGGTCATGCGGGCAACGAAGTTGCCGATGAGTTGGCACGGAGGGGACCTGGGGCTGAATTTGTGCAGCCGCTGCCTTTCTGCGGTCTGCCTTCTTCCGCCGTGGGGGCCAGGCTTGCCTGCCTACTCGCGGCGGAATGCGGCCGTCACTGGCGGGACACGAAAGGGTGCCGTCATGCGAAGGCGTTTCTTCCGGCGTGCTCCGGCGGATTCACCGCGGAGTTGCTGGGGATGAGCAGGAGCCGGGTTCGCACTATTGCGAATTTCTTCACGGGGCACTGCCCGGTGAAGTACCACCTGCATAGGCTGGGGAAGTCGGGCTCCCCCCTGTGCAGATTTTGTGGGGGTGGCGATGAGACCGCCGTGCACATTCTCTGCGACTGTCCGGCACTAGCTGTTCGGCGCCGCAATTGTCTTGGACATGGGTCCCTAAGTGTTCGGGAACTGTTGTCCAACTCCCTTAGGGATATCTCCGGCTTTGTGATTGGGACGGGGATATTATAGACGGGAGAGTGGGGGGGCTACAATAAGTCAAAAATGGCTGCGGTGGCTTGGGGGGATGCTCCTGCCCCACTCGGTTCCCTTAGAATCTACAATCTACAGTTAAAACAATCCTTAAAAAAAATATAAACTATGAAGTGAGAGTTTTAAATAGGAAACAGCTAAAAATAAATGTACAATATGAAAGAGAATGCAGAAGCCTCATGTAGTGAACAGTAAATGAAAAGAAGTACGAGTGGCATACCTACGAAAACAAATTAACAAGGCCAATTAAGATTGTTGCAAGAGGGTTGCATCCGTCTTGTTCACCAGAAGACATCAATATTGCCAAAAAAGTGAAAAAGGATGGCAAAAGAAAATTAGTTTGTTTTCCGCTATTTATGCTGTCTTTCGATAGCAAGGAAGATGCGAAAAAAATTTACGATATTAAATATATCCAACATACGAAAGTTAAGAAAGAAGCACCTAGAAAAAAATCCAATGTGATCAGCACATAACCGAACGCAATGTAATTTGTCTTTTTAGTTAAAGTGTTACAGAAGATTATAAATACAAATTTGGCTCTTATGTTAATAGCGTTTCGCCTTGTGTCATCCGAACTCCCTGAAAAGCTCGCTATTTAGTTTCTTCTACACGATTATCTACCTCGTCGCGGTGTAGGGGCCGAGTAGGGTCAAGGAGTCTCGGGAAATATCCTCAGATGAGACCTGAAACCAAATGATAATCAACCCTTCTCCTAACATATCCCTCCTATTGACTCCCTTCACTCCAAATTCCCCTGGGCAGGATTAAGTGTTATACGACCCGTGCCGATAATCAGCTTGGCTGGGGACCCAGACAAATAGCCCAGTCGCGAACGGAGTATTCGGATACCTGGGGCCCTCCGGATAATTTAGCCTTGTCTAGGTACTGCGGATCTCTGCCTAGATGGACTTTCTTTCTCCGCAACTAGTGGAACTAGTATAGAGAAAAATAACGGAAAAAACATCAATGAATCCGGTACTCATAAAAAGCCGGAAAGGAATTTGGCCAAGCCAATTCGTCACAGTAAAACTAGGACCTTGCAGAAGGCGAGTCCACTACTAAAGTCGGATGTAACCAACAGAAATGCGGTAAGCACTGTTGCGAAACCAAAGGTTAAACAGGAACCCCAACCGGGAGCAAGCAACGGGGCACGAGGCTACCCGGAGCACAGAAATGGCACCAACAGCAACAATCGGGCCCGGCGCAAGACTCGCGATCGTTGCAAAGGAAGATATCCCAAGCAGACCGCGAGCTCGTGCCTGGATTCCAGCTGAACCATCAGACATGGATACAATCTCAAAGATGATCCAGCTGGTAAACACAAACCTGATAACTGCCAACTGGATGGTGGCCAAGCTTGAAGATAAAAAGGGCGACTATAGACAGGCCCTCGTTATATTGAATAAAGAATCGCTGGCTCCTCTGCAGAAGCAGGGGTTTGTGATCAACTATGGGTTTTGCTCTATAACACTAAAGGTGTATAAAACGGACACTGGGGTAGAGGGGACCAAGAAGCCGGAAGACGACAAAGAGCCAGCCCCGGAACGGGAGCCTGTAGTTGTCCAGAACAGGGAATAAACCGCAAGGGCGTCTGTTCAGACACCGTTTTCATCAGAAGCAGATATGCTGGATGGGTCGGATCTGACAGACGACGACGTCATGCATCTCGACCTGGAGGGGGCCCTGTTGGACCTGGACCTCGACGACGATGCAGAGAAAACGTTGGTGGGGGTTGATGAAAGCAGTAATACTTCGAATGATCCAGATCAACCTCCATTTCTCTAAAGCGGCATCGGCTGCGCTCCTTCTCCGCCTACAAAGGGGCGGCGAAGACATAGTTCTGGTCCAGGAAGGTTGGCAGGTGCAAGGATTTGCGGACTCAGGACGGCGAACTATAAGCTGTTTTATAGTAACAGCAACGGAAAGGTAAGATCATGCATATTAATTAAAAGTAACTTAAATGTTTTCCTGTTGTCTCTTTACAGCTATGAAGATTTGACTGCAGTTAGTCTCGAGGTCGGTGGCAGGATCTCCTGGTGGGCCTCAGTATACCTGCCCTATGATTCCCAGGGGATGCTTCCACCTAGCAATCTGAAAGACCTGGTGGAGAAGGCGCGGTCTCTTGGCACTGGTCTCATCATTGGGAGCGATGTCAGCGCACATCACGTTATCTGGGGAAGCTCGGATACCAACACTAGAGGTGAGTCACCTTTTGATTTTATTTTGAGTACTAACCTCTCACTATGTAATAGAGGCTCAGAGCTCACATTCATTACTAAAAATAGGCAGGGTGATATAGACATAACCATTGCCTCACAAATTATTTTCGGTTACGAACTGGAAATGTTCACAAGAGCATTCCTTTTCGGACCATCGCTATATAGAATTTAAATTCGTTGCTAGACACAATTCTCCTTTGACTTTCAGGAACCGCAGGCGGACTGATTGGTCAAGGTTCCGAGACTCGCTAAGCGATCTGCTTGGACCCGGGGTCCCTTCACGTCCTGAGACGCCTGCGGACCTCGACAGTATGGTTTTTACGCTCACTGGAGCCATAAATGGCGCCTCTAGGGAGGCGTGCCCGTTAACTCGGATAAGAGGCAACAAGAAACCACAATGGTGGTCCGTTGGGTCAAACGCCCTTCGTAAAAAATGTAGAACTCAGTTTAACAAGGCGAAGTTTACCGGGGCACCATCTGATTGGTGCGCTTATAGGGATGACCTAAGGAAGTATAAGAGGGAGTAAGGGGAAATCAGAGGTCGTCCTGGAGGGAGTTTTGCGGCAGGATTGGAGAGACTGCGGAGGTCTCCAGACTTCGGCGGATCTTGGCAAGTGACCCGGCGGTGCCGAGTTACTTGATGGCTGCTGGCGGCTCCTGGACCAATTCCACTTCGGAGTTTCTGAAGCTGCTCTTGGATACACACTTTCCTGAAGGTCACGAAGAGCATGCTCCGAATAGTCATTTTGGCGAGTCCTGCGCGGGAGCAGTGATCACTGAAGGGGGAATACTCTGGGCCATTTGCGGCTTTGATCCATCTAAGTCGGCTGGCCCGGACGACATAGTGCCAGCAGAACTACAATGCGCTGCGGAGGTCATCCTTCCTTGGCTTAAGATCATATATGAGTGCTGTATAAACTTAACCTACATTCCAAAAACCTGGAATGTTGCTAAGGTGGTCTTCATCCCTAAGGCTGGGAGAAGTTCTCACAGCTGCCCAAAGGATCTTAGACCTATCAGTTTAACGTCTTTTCTATTAAAGATATTGAAAAAGTTGATGGACGTATACATAAGGAGTAACCTTAACCCAAGGCTTATATCTCACCGGCTTTCACTGAGGCGCTGTCGGGGCTCTCGATTCATGGCTCTCTGATTGCTCTGATAGGCAAAATGCTGTCAGGTAGAACCGCTTTGCATCAGGACTAACTTTGAGGGATCATGCATTGAGCGCTCCATTGGCAGGGGCACCCCGCAAGGAGGTGTGCTTTCTCCTTTTCTCTGGAACCTCGTAAATAATCAATTACTGGTATGCCTGCAGGGGGGGGGGCTACAAGGTGATAGCTTACGCTGATGACTTGACTGTTGCGGTGTATGGAAAGCACATTCATGCCCTAAGTGGGCTGATGCAGAGGGCCTGAGCCTCGTGTCTGGTTGGGCTGTCGGCTGTGGGTTGACTATAAACCTACAAAAAACGGAACTGGTAATTTTTAGTAGGAGATATAAGATACCAACAATAACTCCGCCGACACTCAACGGAATCCGCTTATCCTTTAGCAGCGAGGCTAGATTCCTGGGTCTAATTCTTGATTCAAAGTTAAACTGGGAGTCCAACGTTATGGGGAGAGTAAGGAAAACAACTATTGCGCTTTACTCATGTAAAAAGGCCGTCGGGAAGAGGTGGGGCCTGAAACCAAGCATGGTTTTTTGGCTATACACCGCAGTGGTCCGGGTCCCCGGACAAAGTGGGGTTCTGGGCAACTGCAAGGCGGACGAGCATGCGAGGCATGGAACTACTCTGGAAATTCCACCTGAAAAGGAGAACTTGGGCATGCCTCTAAGAACCTTAGGGCTGCTTCTGCGCAACGCGGCAGTGGAGCGCACCAACATTAGATGGGCTAATGGAGCAACGCGTAACGCGACAAGGAATTTGTGGCCAAAGCTGGATTTACGTCGCACAAGGGATCTGATCTCTCTTAGAAGGGAGGATATCAGTGCTGTGGTAGGGGTACTGATGGGCCATTGTCTGATCGGCGAACATGCATGGAGAATGGGCCGCCCCGCAAAATATCTTTGTAGGAGTTGATGTGACGAGGGGGAGGAGGAAACGGTGATCCATCTTCTATGCTCATGTCCGGCACTGGCGAACTCCAGGCAGAGATTCCTTGGGTCTTACTTCTTCGGGCACACTACGGACTTGGCGGATGTAAGCGTTAGGAATTTGAACCGATTTTTAAAGGGTTCGGGCTGGTTCAGATGAGGAGCGGGAGGGAAGAGATCCAGCGGTACCACAACGGGCCTAGTTGGCCTATGTGTACCCTTCGTGGAGCCGCGACAACCTAACCTAACCTAACCTAGTTTCGATAACAAAGATAACTCCAATATCGAATTTCAAGAAATTCCATCAAGTCGTTCCGTAGATATGGTAAAAGATGTAAAATCGGCCTCCGTTTTGGTTTCCGAACCCTGATGGTAACAAAATGTACTATCCGAATTTCTTGAAAAACTCGCCAGCTATTTTTTGTAACAACCAGAACTTAAATATCAAATGTCAAGAAATTCGTAGATGTAAACTATAAAACGTAGATAGTAAAAAATGTAAAATCGGTCCCCAGATCAGTTTCCAAGCCCTGATCTTTCCAGAAAAATTATATGCTCATTGATTTAGCACTCCAAATTTAAATAATAAATTTCAAAGAAATTAGTTTATAACTTCTCTTCCCCAAGGCCTGATATATCCTAAGAGTTGATCAATTCTTGATATAGCCAAAAGAAACTCACATTTGAAATTTAATGAAAATCGGTTCAGACGAACTAAAGATACACGCGTGCCCACACAGACAGACGGAGAGACCGATAGACTGACCGGCCGACAGACCGACACCTCTTTAAAAATAATTCGTCTATGCTTCCATTCTACTATGGGCAAATGCGTTCCCAACGAAAGCTCGATATGCAAAATTGTTACCATTACGTAATCTCCTTTATTGCATACAATGTCGTCGGTAATAAGAGCATCCCATAATGCAAGGGATGTCAGCAATATAGGCACACAACGAATTTCTGTCGAAAAGAAGTAGTATCTGGTAACCATTTGACGGTTAACTGCACAAAGCCAAGGTCCAACGTACCACAATGTGGATACTGCAAGGAAGCTCATCCAGCCAACTGCACAAGGTGTAAAGTAGCGAAAGATATTCAAAGAAGAAGAAATATGAGGAAAACGATACAGAGTACTTCTAAGCCAAAGACATTCACATCAACAAAAGTAGCTAGTGTATTATCGTACTCAAATGCGGTGTCTCAAGATCAGCGCCAACGACTGTCATGTAGTGGCGTCACTCCGAAAACAAATCAACAACGCACAGATAGGAAAACACTAAGCATAAAGCTTGGAAAAAACACCAAATCAAAAGGGAGATAAAAATCAAATGCAAACGACGACATTGTATGGTAAACAATGGAAAATATGTTAAAATTGTTAAATAGAATTAGCCTAAGATTGGATAACCTTGAGAAAAGGGGCAAGGACAAATATCAATTAACACCGCGTAGTAGACCTAAAGATGGTGGCTGGCAATATGATAAGGGTTCGGACCTGGAACGCTAATGGTCTTCTCCAAATGAAGTTGGAGTTAGAAACCATATAAATTTGGAAAATATAGATATATGTCTTGTGTTAGAGAGCCACAACTGTCGACAAATGAAAATTAGAGCATATAAAATTTACCCTGTAATACATCAGGACAACGCAGCACAATGTGGTGGTGGTTATAACCGAAGAACCAATTAAACATCATCAGTTCTGTAAAATTGAAAAATATATAGAGAGATAGAGTTAAGTGTAGTTCAAGTGAAAACAACTAGGTATAGCTTGCAAGTGGAGCAGTATATTGTCCGCCGAATTCCATAATCAAAAAAACATATATTTAAAGAAGTAATTCAACTACTCGGGACAGATTTGTCATGGGGAGAGATTTCAATGTTACGCATAGGGATTGGGGTTCTAGGACGACATTAACCAGCGGAAGAAAACTTAGGCAAGCTATAAAAGAAGCAAATTGTTTATTTCATTCAACGGGCCTTCAAAACCAACATATTGGCCTAACAATTTAAATAAAATACCGGACCTTATTGAATTTTTCATTTCAAGACAAATTGCAGAAAACTTCATAACGGTCTAAGATAGGTACGATTTTGAATCAGATGATTCAGCGGTAATGCTAAAAATTAGGGACAGATTGGTTATAAAAGAAATCATCTTTTTGCAATGCTTCTACAGAATGGGCTAGCTTTAAACAAAACTTATAAGAAAAAGTAAATCGTGATGTGAATCTTGAGACGGAGGAGGATTTGGACGCAGCAACTGAGCAGATAATGAAGGATATTCAAAATGCCGCATGGGAAAATACGAAATGCTGCGTAAAGCGAATCAGAAGTAATAATATACCTAGAAATATACTATCGCTGATTGGATTAAAGCGTTCAGCCAGAAGAAAGTGGCAAGATTCACGAGATCCAGTAGATAAAAACATATTAAATACACTAGAACACTAAAACTGAGGAGATTAATCAAATATCTGAAGGACGAATCTATGCAAAGGTATCTACAGGGCCTTTCTGCAGCAAAAGAAAGAAAATATTGACTTTGGGAAGCAACGAGCAAAATAAAACGACCAATTCAGCATCCGACGCCAACCAAGAAAAGGTCCCACAACATGTTCTAGAAAGAGTGATAGTACTGCTAGTAAAAATCACGAAAGGTAGATTGGGATATTTCCCCCAGATTTGAAAAGTAGCCGAAATAATTATGATACCAAAGCCGGGAAAGCAATTAAATGAAACGTCATCATATAGGCCAACTTCTTTGCTTCCAGTTATCTCAAAGTTATTTGAAAAATTATTCCTGAAGAGCATAATTGAAAGTAAAAACATTATATCAGGACATCAGTTTGGATTTAGAAATCACCATTCAACAGTTGAACAAGTTCATAGGATAACTGACGTCATCGAAAGAGCTCTGGAGGAAAATCTGCTAGCATTTGCTCTTCGGTTTTCCTAGATGTTGCGAAAGCATTCTGTAAAGTATGGTATGAAGGACTTATATACAAACTACGCAGTATCTTACCAAAATATTATGTTGAATTAATCACATTATATTTGAAGGGCAGACTGTTTCAAATTAAGCAGGGCGAAGATACATCAGAATTACGACACATACAGCCGGGGGTGCCTCAAGGCAGTATTTTGAGACCAGTGTTTATTTACTGTTTAACAGCGATATTCTGGAGATTAAAGATTAAACAATAACAACATTTGCAGATGACACAGCTTCACTTGCGATCGCGAAAAACCTAGAGGAAGCAACAGATAAGCTACAAAGAGCTAACGACGAAATTTTCCAATGGAGTAAAGATTGGAAGATCAAGTTGAACGAAACTAAGTTTTCATACGTGTATTTCACTTATAAAAAAATTGAGTCACGTTTGCCAGTTACAATTAATAATATTATTATACCACACACGAACTCTGCAAAATATTTGAGAATCACCCGGGCATACGGTATTCAAATATGGTGCTGTACCAAACAAACCCATGTTAAAACTATTCAAAATAAGGTATTACGCGACATTGTCGGCGTCCCTTAGTATGTTCTTAATACAGAGATTCATCTTCAGGCATTAATCATTCAGGGGATCTTCAGATTCATTTTATAACTGATGAGATAAAGATGGTGAATCATAGATGTCTACAAAAGCGTTCAACCGTCAAATTTGTGTTAATGCTTAGTCTTTAGGACTAGTTTTAATTTATAAGATCTGATAAGAGGTTTTAGAGCTCTCGAACGGTACATGTTTTCAATTTTCGTGGAGTTTGAGCTAAATAATCAAATTTACCCCCGAGACCTTTAACAAAATGTTTTACCACTGTGTACGGTACTTATCAGTAGTTTAACAAAAGTAACTTAAACACGTAAACTACGGCAGACTAGTCAATTACCTAGTTAAACCGTATGACGCTATAAAACTAGTGCATGATATCATGCACTAGCCCTATGCTCCTTCTAGGAGTGAATAAGGAAAAAAAAACTTAAACACGTAAAAAAAATTATACGGTCTTTCTTTAAAGTTTAAGTTACCAAACATAATAAATACATAATTAAAAAAACTTGACTTATACTTTAGTATGTGTAATTTTTAAAGTTTGTTTAAAATTTTAATGCAGTTATTTATTATGTTAATACATTATTTCATAATTTTTGTCAAACTTGAACAAGGTTATAAATAAAATACTTTGATCTTTAAAAATTTTACAATAACGGTAATTTTTTAAACGGTTAATTTTAAAATTCAAAGAAATTTTCATTTTCATTTCTGAAAATTCTGAAAACGCAGAAAGGAAAAATTTTAAAAGCTTGGCAATACTGATAAATAGATATTTTATTTTTCCAAAATAAAATTTTCTTGTAAATACTTTCTCTCCGAGGCTATCGTACTTCAAAATTTACAAATTTCTATTTTTTAAAAAAAATTTCTATTTCCAATTATTTCGACACTATTATTCTATGTTTTAACAAAAAAAATATAAAAGTAATTGTCTTTTTATTCAGAAGATACCTAAGATATACTTTTGAATAAAAAGATAATACATTAATTATGCCTTAATTATGCCTTAACTATTAATAACTATGCATATTAGAATAAAATTCGAAAGTAATTGCTCTGTGAAATTAAAATCTTTTGCAAAAACTTTTCTAAACCGATCTAAAAATAAAATAATAAAATATAAGTTGACTTAAATTCTATAAACTCTCGGTAACTTCAAATTTTTAACTTTTTAATTTCACAAACAAGTTTTATATTTTCTTAATTTACTAAATATAGATGAATGTAAACGCAAAACAAAATAAAGTTGAGTCAAACCAATGGTTTATATTGTTGCACTTTTCCCTTCAACAAGTGAAAATTCTGCTTTTAAATACAGTCTATGTATACCTACCACATTATTAAAATTATTTTCATCCATATACAAAACTATTTCTAGGATTGCATATATTTAGGATGAACGATTGCAGTCTTGGAAATAAAGCAAAAATTAATATAAAGTGGGGTTAACATAATGCTCGATTTTAAGGGTTAAGTGTTTAGTTAAGAAAAATAATTATATTTTTTAATGTCATTGAATTTACCGTTAGCTTTTTGTGTTTATAAAAATTTGAAAAGCTTGCGGTTTCGGAAATATAAGGTGTCAAAAATTCAAATTTTACGAATTTCAAGAGGCGATAACTAGAGAGGGGGTGGAGATTGAAAAAAATGTTCTTCTAACGAAATTAAATAAAGCAAGTCGGTGTCTTCCTGCGTTTACAAAATTTCAAAAATGCTTATGGTTTCATTGCAACAAATAGTTAAAATGGCCATTTTTAGGGTTTTAGGGGGGGGGGGGGGGGGTATAACTTCTAGAGGGGGGAGATAGGAAAAAATTTTGTTCTACGGAAATAAGTTTCTAGTAAAGATCTATGTACATACAAAATTTCAGCTTGCTATCATCAACGGTGTAGAAGTTTTATATACATGTCCACGGACGGACGAACGGAGGGACAGAGCGAAACTAATAAGCACTTTTTTTCAAAAAAATTTTGGAAAAGTGTTAAAAATACATAAATCAAAAATAGTAAATAGGTTATCGTCGCCTGAGTGCCATTTTAATCAAACGCATCTTTTGTTATTTTTGGCTTAAGAACACTTCCACAGGTTTTCGATAATGATCTTTCAGAATATGTTATCCATTTTTCGCTATCCCATTTAGTTTTATAAATATTCAGATGTTACTTTGGTCCATCCCCATTTTTAAATCGATTTGAAACGATTTATATTCAAAATATTTTTCGTATGGGCCAAACTTTCATACAAGTTTTTTGAAAATTTTTTTAGTGCTAAAATGATCCATGTCATATAAAAAATTTTTTTTAGCTTTTAGGGTTGAATGGAAGTTATTCGAACCTATCAAGCTATTTCATTGAAACTTCTCAGACATATCTGAGCTGTGATCGGATACATAACCTCAAAATTCATGCAGTTAGCTTTATTAGTTATTAAAATATTTAAAATAATCTTCTTGATTGGCGTAGCAGCTAATCGAACCCTTGATTCGAATTGTTTCTCATAAAATAAGAAGAATCCTTGGGAGGTATAAAAAACAATTTTTAAAAAATTTGGTGGTGTTTACCCTTCTCTTTCTTGGGTTTTTGTACGAAGGATCAAAATCTAAGTTCTTAACTAAAAGAATAGTTCATAAATCAGCGCAAAAATTTAAGCGGGAACATTTTTATATATACGTCCATACTGCAGAAGACTCCTTTATGTGGTTACGAATTCTGTACTAAAGCTAATATACCTTTCGCTAAAGTATAGTCTATAAAAAAGCATTGTTTAAATAAAGAATTGTGTTAAGAATCTCATTCTGTTAAATCTTCACATTTGGCATATTATGTTTTAAGTTTAAGCTTCTTATTTCTGCGATACAATCGTTTGTATGATACAATGAGATATAAAGAACAGAAAAGTTTATGAAAAAGTGAACATTTTAGAACAAAAACTTGGATATGTATCAAAATGACACTGGACCTTTTCTAATTAATTTGCTATAAATCTAGATCCCTTTGTCCAAATTTGAAAAAATGAAACTTTATAGAACAAAAACAAACCCCGAAAACTATTATAAAACTATTAACCAAAGTTTAAGAAATCCTATCATTTAGTTTTGAAATGAAATTATGTTAAACTTCAAACGCGATTTTCAGCCGAGGATATGTATTTTTATTTTACTTTTTATAAATAAATATTGAAAGCTTTTTAAAACAGACAAAATGTATTTGTCCATTTAGAAGGTATGTGATATCGAAGATCAGTAATACAGTGAACCAAACAATGTTTATAGCAGCAACGACACAGTTTATACACCACATCATATTTTTAGCAGCAACAACTCAGTGTTTTGTGTAAAGTCGGTATTATATTAGTGTCAGTTTAATAACCATAATCATATATGTATGTGTGTATATATATTTTTCTTTTTTCAAATACATACACACATATATTTTTACATTGTATATAATAAGAAGGCAACAGCGAAATGTACTGGTGGGCGTTATTAAAAATTTATTTTTGCAGCTACGCAACCGCACAGACATTTTTTACCTGTAGGTAATTTATTTTCTTATACCGTCTATTTATAATACTGCATAAATTTCGTGTCCTTACTGAGGTAAGACAATTCAAAAATATTATATAATTCTATTAACTATACTTTTCCAAAAAAATTAATAATACTCTTTTTTATACTTTTCCAAAAAAAAACGTTTTGAAGAAATAGAATTCCAATAGTCTTTTAAAGAACTTTCTACTATGGTTTAAAACTAAAAAAAGTTATTCAAGAAAAGGATTTAAAAACAATTTAATTAAACTTATATAAAACTTATAAAATATTCATGGTTTAGATATCAATTTCCGTTGTGCTTTTCTTTGAAAAAGTAAATATTCAAAATAAAAAAAGTTGATTTACGTTTTATCCGCCTAACAGCTATCCCCCAAATTGTACATTAAACTTTCACAAAATGTGAAACTCAAAACTTCATTAAATTACCTCGCCAAAAAATTATGTTTGCCAATATCAAAAAAGTAATCAAAAATCTACAAAATAAAGAAAACAGGCTTTTTCCATTTCTTGAGCAATACTATCTACTGCGTTTTGTTCAAATTGTTTGATTTTACTTTTGATAAAACTTTACAACAATGTTTTGAAAACAAAAAAAAAATTAATTTAGTCAATTTTTTCAAAAAATAAATATTTTATAGAAATCAATGTTATTATCTATGATAAATACAAAAATATGAAAAGTTTTTGATTTGATAGTTTTCATGAAAAGAAATTGATTTATAATTGGTCTGTCTGTTAGACAAAAAACTTGGAAAAAAAACTTTATAAATAAGTGATAATTAACGTTAAAGTTAAAATATTTATCAAACAATAACAAATACATATATTTTGGTTATGCAAAAAACCGAATATTTTAATAGTTAAACCTTCCGGCATACACAAAAAAAAATACATATGTTTCGGCAGCCGTAAGATTTTAAAAATTAAAAAAAAAATACTAAATTTTTCTTTACAAAACTTGAAAAAACTTTAAAATGAAAACTTCATCATTTTCTCTCATTGTTGTTCAAAAAGTATTATCCCAATCGATTTTAAGTTTTTTCTTATACCAGATAGACCTAATGTGACTTCTTTTTGTAAATTATGCTGTCAAAAATGATTTTTTTAACAATCTCAACTTCAAAATCGTAGCAGAATATAGTTTTATAGCAGAAATATAGTTTTGTCTTTTTAAACAGCAAAATGAAATAATAGAAATTAAGACGGGTAAATAATATATTCAAATTTTGTGAATTACAAGTAGTGATTTCCATTCTTATTGATTAGTTTATGAACAGGACGATAAGAATCTTCAAAATTTGATTTACTTTTTAGAAATCAATATCTCTCTTATAATAGCATTATTAATGAAAACTTAAGAAATTGAGAAAAAAACCGAAAATCGAAAAACTAAAAAAACAAAAAAATTGCTTTTTTTCAATTTATATCGCTTGTTATTTCTAAAAAGTATACAGTGTACAGCTCAACAAAAGTATACAGCTCAACAGGTTCTGAGTTACAGAGGCTCAAAAACAATCTCGACCTATTTCTTTACTTTTTGAAGTTTATTGTATAACTCCGTGCCTGTAAGCGTTATTCATTCTGATTTGCAAACCTAAGAATAAGTACTTTACAAAAATATCCACAGTAGTTATAGTCTGTTTTGATTTCGCTTTGTTATAACTTTGTAGACCACCCAGATCCCCAGGTACCTCGCACTAGTTAGGGAAGACCGTTATTACGATGTGAAAGGTTCTGGGGTCTAATAGTATTCCCTTTCAGATTCTCGGGAGCGAATGCACCGCGTCCGTTGCAGATGGCGTCGAGGCTTACTGTCTGATGTTGCTCTTTCGGAGTGTTATGGTTAACAGAGGTTGTTTCCGCAATTGACTCGCAAGACTGGTCACGCCAAGGCAAGAAGCTATAGGACGATTAGTCTGTATCTTTCGTGCTGAAGACGATGGTGAAGCTACAAGAGAATCATAAAAAGAGTTTCGAAGAGGAAAGAAATCTTTCGGGGGATCAATATGCTAATGGATCCTATTGAGACAAATTTGTTTGAGATTGTGACGTAGATCGAAATGTTCTTGGTGGTGGTTTTTGTTGTTTTAAAAACAATTTTGATAACTGCAGATAATTGTTTTAGATAAAATTTTATCTGCAGACAAATTGATCTGCAGAAAAAAAAAAATAAAATAAAAATAATAAATTATCTTTTGCCAGTAAAGTTTTAGATCAGTATTAATTGATAATTACATTGATGTTGAACTTTAAACTGCGTAATAATTTTTAAACCCCTAATAATTTTGTTCATGAGAATGTTTGTAAAAAAATTGATTTTGTTATATTAAGAAGAACTTTATTATTTGAATCTTGAAGGGATGTAAATATCTCTGCTTTATCTTATGAATTTAATAATTGTGTTAAAAGTATTAATTTATATAATAAGTCTGGTTAAATTGGTTTTTTGTTTTTACAATGAAAACTTACAATAATATCTCTAATTACAAATTACAAATAATTTATTTATATATGTTTTTACCGCATGTATACAATAAGGCAAAGTTTTGTTTTTACCGCATTGTATACAATAAGGCTGGTGATTGCACAAAATTTTGGATGTCGAGTCTTGGGTGAGAACGCTCTTCTCCATAGTAAGGCAGCATAGATAAAATACTTTAAGAAAGATGTCGATCTGACGGTCTGTGGGTTTGTAGGTTTGTGCGTGCGCGTGTATCTCAAGTTCGCTGAATCGATTTTAATGAAATTTTATAGGAGTTTATTTTGGATATGGCCCAAATTGATTAACTTTTAGGATATATCAGGACTCGGAAACTGGACCTTATTGCGGGCAAATTTTACATTTTTGTATATATTCTGAATTCTGGTTTTTACTGAAACTAACTGGTGAACTTTTAGGGAATTCGAGTGACACAAGGCGAAATTCTGCAAAGAGCCAAATTTATATTTTCCTAGGTATGTTAACTGAAAGCTTGCTAGCTTCGTTAAAATTGACGGAAAGTATTCAAAATGCATTTTCATTTCTTCTGTAATACTTTCCTAATCTAGGCAATATACTAATGGATCTATTGAGGTAAATTTGTTTGAGATTGTGACGTAGATCGAGAAGTTTTTGGTGTTTTTTTGGTATAAACGATTTTTTCAACAACTTTTCGGCTCTTTTGGATACCCCCGTCGATGGCTACATCAAAATGTTTATTGAATTTGGCAGAAATCTGTTAGCAGAATCGTCGCTGTTAGTTGCAATCGAGATAAGGTTGAAATTTAATGAAATTAACGCATTATAGTATTGTAATGGAATTTAGAATCAAAATATTTTTTTGGCTTCAACCAGTGCCTATTTATTTTCATGTTGTTTTTCCCTCGCGCAATGTGTGTTTAACAAAGCCCCTATATATTTTCTAATTATATTGAGGTACGGAAAATCATGATAGCACGGAAATAATTCCAGATTTTGTTCCAGAATCAATGTTTTAATTGTATGTTGTACATTTTATAATTTTTTAAAAACTTACTATTAAATAAAAAAAAAATTGCTGCCTCGCAACTTTTTCCTTATGTCCTAAAAATGGCAATGTTCTGTATGATCAAAAACAAAGTTTTGAGACCGCCTTTAAACTATATTTTATTCCAAAAATAAATTTACAATGACGTTGCTTAAACAAAGTTTTCTTTTGCGTTTCGGCATAGAAATTTTGTTTTTTAAACGTTGATATTTCTTTTTAAATTAACATTATAAATTATATAAAAGAATTATATAAAATGATGGAGGATATTCATAGTTTTATTTGAGACACAACTTTAACATATAAACGCTATTTAGGAAAGCTTGAAAATTTAAATCTTTCAAAAAGCAAGTACCTTACATTAAAGGTTAATTACTGACTATAAATGTGAGCATAACTGGAATATTTTTAAGCCAGAATAAGAAAATGAGTCAAAAAAAATTTTTTTTTTTCAATGGTTGATAATTTTTCCGAAATATAATTCTTTTTTTTTTTTAATGGTATGAAAAGAAAACTTCCTTTTATTCGGAATAAAATATTTTTTTTTTTATATTTTTCGCTAATATATTTCGTGCGCTACATACGCACTATATCAAAGCTGATTTTCTTCTAATTAAGACAACAAACAATAAAAATTGAAATCTATTAAAATTAGGAATATTATACCTGACTTAATATAATCTACCTGACTTAATCTAGAATTTGATTATTTATTTTTTTTTTTTTTTGTTATTATTTACAAACTAAATTTATACCTATTTTAAACCTTAAAACTGGTCAAATAATTAATTTAAAGAGAAAAGTAGCCGCGTTACCTTCGTCCGTGTTCAGTAGGCAGTCCTTGTTTGATTTGTATATCTGCATGCTTTCATGCAGAAGTTAACTTCATTTGGGACACGACTGTGAAGAACAGTTATTCTACTGAATGTATTAACAAACTCATTAGGAAGAAAAAACGAAAAATTGAGCGGGAGAATATGAGCACATTGTTTAAACAGAACAGGATATTGGAAGAATAAAGAACAACATGGGCATCTTTAAGTTATGATCATCGCTCACAATATTCGGACATCGGAAACCAATAGTAAATATCAACTTAGGAGTTTGTTAAATTCGGCTAAGGATAAATTGAAGATACATGAAAGATGCGGTGTGTACAAAATCAATTGCAATAATTGCGATAAATTTTACATAGGACAAACGAAAAGACCCGTTACAACAAGACTTAAGGAACATTTAGGTGAAATAAAACGTGCAAGGAGAGTAATATTTAACAGGATTTTCGATTCTATGTTTGCAACCACATTTATGAAACGGATCACACAATTCCGGAAGATAACTTAAAGGTATTAAAAGAGGTAAAAGGAAAACACAGGAGAGAAGTTCATGAAAGCATGCAGATATACAAATCAAACAAGGACTGCCTACTGAACACGGACGAAGGTAACGCGGCTACTTGGCTCTTTAAATTAATTATTTGACCAGTTTTAAGGTTTAAAATAGGTATAAATTTAGTTTGTAAATAATAACAAAAAAAAATAAATAATCAAATTCTAGATTAAGTCAGGTAGATTATATTAAGTCAGGTATAATATTCCTAATCAGCTTCGATAAAGTGCGTATAAAGTTTTCTTTTCATACCAATAAAAAAAAAAATAAGAAAATGAGTATTTATTCAAATATTTTAAACAATATGAGGACTATAAACTGAATAACCGTTTTTAGAAACTTAAAATTTGTGTAAAAAAAGTCAATAGAAATAACATAACTTGCAAGTTACTTCAGTGATACACTTCATAGCAATTTGTAGTCTAAATTTATTTCGCAAAGAAGAAGATAAATAATTCCATCATAGCATTTACTTCTGCTGCAACTATTTTAACATCACCAATCAATAACTACAAATATTGAAGTAAATTTTAGACAGTTATACTGGATTGTAGATGTATTGCTGTGTATGTTGCATTCAACACATCCCATACATAATTTTATATAACTACAAATTGAAAAAATTTAATTAATAAATACAATACACGTGGCGATTATCCATTATCACTATTTGAACGAGAGTTTCATTTTTGAATTAGAGGAAAAATTAATAAGAAATTTCATTATTTTAATTTAAATGCATGCAGGTAAATATCTTTTTTACAGAACATTTATCTATACTTATTTATATATGTATGTCCATATAAAATACATATGCGAGATATATATTTTTGTATTTTATATAATATGCTATAGTATGACATGTGTATCTACTTCTATCCTGTTTTAATAAGAATTTATTGTATATCATTTTAAATTAATTCGAGAGTTACATTTCTCATATACTTTATTCACCTGCATTTTTCAATATTCTTAATTCTGATATTTTAAAAAACATGTACACGTGTCAAAAATATTAATTTTTTAATATTTTACACTGATTTAAGAAGTTATATTCTACGTATTAGTAAATATATAATACGCGGAAAAGAATATTACGCACTTGTCGAAATATCCTGCGTTAATTTTTTTTGTACAAGACTTAGTTTTAATTACCGTGTTAGTAGGACCAAAAATTCCGATAGATTTGTGTTGAACATTTCTATTTCTATTTGCAATAATCGTATAAGTTTAACTGTTTCAGTAATAATCACAAACAATTTCGCTGCCGAATCATCAATGACTCACTTCTCTACCAAGTATTAAACAATATCATTGTGCAAAAAATTCAAAAACCAAAAATATTTTATAAATTTTTCTCAAAAAATACTCTAATAGCTAAAACCATACTTAAATTTTTGAAATTAAATTTTCTTCACACAGTGAAAAAGCTCTTAAAATGATGGTTTAAAATAGTGCTTGGTTCGATTGCTTTAAATAATCGGAGTTTATAGTTATTACATAAGAATTAAGTTCAGGATTTTGTAATTTTTAATCAAAAAAAATTTGTTAAAAATTTTATTCTTCTACAGAAAATTGATGATTGCCATATAGATTGACTATATCTTTATAAAGTTACATAAAAATAATAAATTATCTTTTGTCAGTAAATCAAGATTGTCAATTTTAAATCAAGATTAATTGATAATTACACTGATGTTGAACTTTAAAATGCGTAATAATTTTTAAACCCCTAATAATTTTGTTCATGAGAATGTTTGTAAAAAAATCTTGAAGTGATGTAAATATCTCTAATTTAACTTATGAAGCATATTAAATTGTGTTAAAAGTATTAACTTATGTTTAAGTCATGTTTAATTTTTTTTTGTTTTTACAACGAAAACTTAGAATAATATCTCCAATTACAAATTATAAATTGTTTATTTATATATGTATTACAAAGCTATGTTTTTACCGCATTGTATACAATAAGGCTGGTGATGGCACAAAATTTTGGATGTCGAGTCTTGGGTGAGAACGCTCTTCTCCTTAGTAAGGCAGCATAAATAGACTACTATAAGAAAGATGTCGATCTAACGGTCTGTAGGTTTGTAAGTTTGTGCGTGCGCATGTATCTCAAGTTCGCTGAATCGAGTTTAATGAAATTTTATAGGGGTTTATTTTGGATTTATTTGGAACAAATTGGTTTATTTGGCACAAATTGATTAACTTTTAGGATATATCAGATCTCGGAAACTGGACCTTATTGCGGGCAAATTTTACATTTTTGTATATATTCTGAATTCTGGTTGTTACTGAAACTAACTGGTGAACTTTTAGGGAATTCGAGTGACACAAGGCGAAATTCTGCAAAGAGCCAAATTTATATTTTCCTAGGTATGTTAACTGAAAGCTTGCTAGCTTCGTTAAAATTGACGGAAAGTATTCAAAATGCATTTTCATAATCTTCTGTAATACTTTCCTAAACTAGGCAATATACATTGAGGTCGGTTATGTGCTGATCACATCAGATTTTTTGTTTTTATGCACTTGCAAGCAATGGTTAAAAATCAAAGCGTAAATATAATTAAAACTCTAAGAGCCTAAAATAGCTTAGGATATTTGAATAAAAACTTTAATGATCATATAAGCGAAAGAGGTATTTCTTGACATGTAGTTATGCACCACAGCAAAATAGTGTAGCAGAAGGAGCCAATCGAACAATAGTTAAAATGGCCAGATGTTTGTTCCTTAATAATGAAAAATTGCCAAAATCACTTTAGACTGAAGTAATAAGTACAGCAGTTAGTTGTACAATGATTTATAGTGGGATACTCAAAAGAAATGGTGGGATACTCAAATGGTGTCTTCGGTCGCTTATAAAAATATATATCTATAAGTCGTAGTTTCGTTTTATAGAAAGAATTTATCAACAAGTTTCTGAAGTGGGATTTAATAAACTAGAAATTGTAATCACGCCGACGCATTCATAAATATTTGAGTTGCAATGGAATTGATAACGTTAAAAATTTTGAACAAGAAGAATTACAGCTACGTTAAATGATAACCAAAATGTTTTTAACCGAAATATTAATAGTATATATAGCAAAGAACTTAGAGTAGAATGCTATTGTAATAGAAGAAATAGAAGCAAGGATAATGATGATAGTAATAGTAATTATGATAAGTTTGATAATGGAAAACATAGAAGTGATAGGACAAAAATCTTCAGATTAGGAAAACCAGGTCGTCCTAAAATAATCAAAAATAAGTTGAATTTAATTAAAATATGAGAAGAGATTGATAAAAATTCTAATAATGTTGAAGCCTTATCACGAAAAGATCCTACCAAGTAGCTTAAAGCAATAAAAACTTTTAGTTTTAAGCCCATACCTTTTTAGGAACGGAAGTTACAAGCAAGAAAGTTATAAGCAAGAAAATTTCAAAAAGTAAACTTTTCACGAAATCTCGTTGAAACCCTGTATCTCAGAACCCGCTGAGTTTTGGCAATGAATTTCAAACAAAAATTTTATCCATTTTTGATACCTTGTTAGTGATATAATATAATATTGTTAAGGACTGCGTCACTCTGTATATTAAAAAAAATAAAACAGAAAATATAAACAAAATAAAATGAAAAAAAAATTTTTAAAATAATCCAAAAAGAAAAAATACGATAACATTCCTGCAAGCATTGATTCCCTTCCACGCTATTCACTAGTGGATTTTACCTTTCTAATTCTTTATTTTATTTATATTTCGTATAACTCTTCAAAAACCATCCTATTTTACATTATATATATATAACTACTTCTCAGGTACCAAAAAGTACGGGTACTTCTAGAAGGGCTAGAGACATGGGACAAAAGGCATTAGATAAGGTTTTGCGTCTGGGGTCCCGGAAAAAGCAAGAATTCCACCCATCCTCCTCCTTCACTCCTCCCAAGATGCTTTGTGACAACTTTTTACAAAATTTACTACATTTTATGGGAGTACTTTTTATTTACTTTTGGTTGTACATTTGAATGTTTATGGTTTCTTTAGACGGACTCTTTGAGTGGTTACAACCTTTAGATTAAAGAAGGAGACTTCTGCATTTTATGAAATTTTATGAAATTTTAGGTTCCTTTCTTCAATCGTGTAGAAATTTTGCAAACGGGTACGCGGACAAAGGGAAAACATAAGCACTTATTTTCAAAATTTTTGAAAAGTTTTAAGAAAATTAAATTAATATGAATGAAAGACAAAATGATAAACATCATTAGCATCAAATTCATCAAAATCATTTTTGAAATTATTTAAATATTTTTTAAAATCCTCAAAATATTAAGGTTTAAATTAAATTTTTTTTTATTTTTTTTTTACGTTCTGTTTTTATTGTTTTTATGTTTATTTTGTGCGCAAAAGAAAAAAAGTCGCTTCCCAATTTTTAGTTTCTGAAAAATTCGATTTCGGTGTGCGTAGCGACACCTAACCAAAAAAAGATTCAATTCAAAATCTCTTACTTATTTCTGATTTTACTTCTCAGTTTTTAGGGCGGCTAATTTTTACTTTTCAGTTTAAAAAAAAATTTTCCAAAAAATTACAAAATATATGAAAACATTCAAGTAGGTACAAAAACCAAATATTAAAATTATAATTTCTGACGTGAACCAATATTTTTTTTAAAAAGTGAAAAGTAGAAATTTCCTTTAAGTTGTTTTTCAATATTGTTAAATTTAGAATGAAATATTCATAAAGTATTTTTTTTTATATCTAGTAATATATTAATATTTGAATCTGTGGTGTTAGAATTATTAATATTTAACAGATTATCTTTGTGGTGATCAACATTATTAGATTTATTATAATTGTTTTTAATTACATTTGCAAGTGAAATATTTTTGTTCATAAAGTTATGTGACAAATTATATTTACTTACGATTTTTTGCTTCATATTTTTTATTGCATTTTCTCGGGTTTCAAGTTGTTTTTTGTATGCCGGACAGCCTTTGTAGGATGCTGGATGACCGTATTTCTGACAACTGATGCAAAATAGTTTTTCTCTTGGGTCTTCTGGAGTTATTGTGCATTGCTCATTTGGATGATTTTTTTCGCAGTTCACACATCGGAATTGCATGGAGTAGTTGGCGGCTGAGTGTGAAAATCATTGACATCTGGTGCATTGTAAAATATTTTGTTTGTACATTTTTTCCCAGCGTACCATTTGGTGATCAAGGCCACGTATTTTTTCTATTTCACCAAGCAGGCTTCCTGGCGCAGCTTGTACTGTGTAATATGGCAATTTTATCTCGTTTTTTAAGGAATATTTTGTAGTTAGCCGTGTTACTTTCTCGAACCTGGTGTTTTCAGTTTCACAATTTTTCAGAAGCTGTAATATTTCTTCTGGAGTGTACGAATTATTCAAACCTTTTAATATTGTTTTTCTAACATTTTGTTTTTCTAAAATTTAAATATAGTATACCGCGCTAGGGGAAGCAAGCTGCTGCATTTATGCGTTTGCGAAATTTCAAAAATGCTTATGGCTTAATTGCAACAAATAGCTAAAAAGGTTCATTTTTATGGTTTTGGGGGGTATAACTTCTAGAGGGGGGGAGATAGGTAAAAATTTTGTTCTACAGAAATAAGTTTCTAGTAAAGATCTATGTACATATTTAGCTTATATAATTTCAGCTTTCTATCTTTAAGGGTGTAGACGTTTTGTAAACAAAAAAGTGTCCACGGACGGACAGAGTGAAACTAATAAGCACTTTTTTACAAAACATTTTTGGAAAAGTGCTAAAAAGGAACATAATTGTAAATATATTAGGAACGTGTAGTGAAGAAATTCATAATGAATAGGAATTTTAGAAATAATGAGAATTTGAAGAAACATTCATAAATGAAAAAGTTTTTCATTGGTGTGGAAAATTTATTATAATCCCTGCTATAACGCAATTCTTGGAGTTGAAAGGACCTGATAATTTATCCTATACTCAAACTAATAATAACTATTTTGCTACAAGGGAAGAATTTTCACAAATATTTTAAAAATTTTAAAACCAGACTTCATTGGGAGTTGACAAAATTCCCTGCATAGTTTTAAAAAATATGTTTCATTTAACTACATTAATTTGTAGTGTTATATACAATAATTGTTAGAATAATTCATATTTTCCTTCAAATCCTAGAAATTTAAAATCAATAAATTTGTCGCCAAGTGCTAGTTAAATTTTAGAAATTGAAATTAATCAAAACATGCTTAAATTTATAAAGGAAAAACATATCATTTCAAACATTCAATTTGGATTCAAGAGAAACCACTCAGCAGTACACGAAATTAATAAATTTACTTCTGACATGTGTTGGCATTAAAATAATAAAAATTATCTGATGAACAAAATGATTATTTTCAATTGCCAGCAAGAATAATATTTTGTATGATTCAAGGTAAAACATGTGCAGTGTGCAGCAAACGAGTAATCTGTTTTAGGTTAATGGTTAGGTATAAAGTGTTTTAGGTTAAAAATAGTCTGTAACAGGGAACTGTGAATGTGCCAATTTTATTTAAAATATTTTTTAGCGGAGTGCTAAATGATTTTAATGCAAGAAATGAACAAAAGAGAAGTATTGCGTTTGCCGATGATCTTATCATATACGCTACTGGCACAAAAATGGGATAAATACAATCGAAGTTGCAGAGGATATTTGATAAGGATAAAATCTGCATTGATTCTTGGCATTTGAGAATATTTGAATCTTTTAGGGCTAAACAAATAATAATATTCGAAAAAATAGGAAAAGTTTATTTAAAGAAAATTTAACCTAGAGTGAAAATACAGACTTACCAGAGTTTGTTACGGCCTATAATAACCTACGGATACACGATGTCGTATAAAGTGAATCCGTCAATAATGGAAATGTTAAGCGAGTTTGAGAAGAAGTTTATCAGGTATTGTTTAGGTAAATTTAGAATATTAGAAACTGAGGATAAACATTATTATGCGAATAAGGTTTTATATGAAGAAAGTAAAATCAAAACACAATGCAGAATTATACAATGCAAACAGGTTTTATACCACCGCAGGCATTTATTTATTCAAATAGAAATAAATATGTAAAAAATGAAAATAATATACCAATTACTTACCATATAAAGAGAAATTCAACTGATAAAAGCATTTTGTATCCGCAAAAACTATATAATAAACAATAACGTTAATATTAAATATGATTATTACCAAACTGAAAGAGATAAAAATGAAATAAAGTTGGGTCAAACCAATGGTTTGTATTGTAGCACATTTCCCTTCAACAAGTGAAAATACTGTTTTTAAATACAGTCTATGTATACCGCAGACATTATTATATAAGACGTGACAATACACAATCTACTAATTCATTCATACGGTGTATTGAAAATTGATCATCGTACTTTTTGTTAAGAAATATATTAGGTATTTTCGAATAAATTGGAAATGTTCATATGGTGATTTGGGATGTTTGTGGGGAAATTATTTTATTTCATTTAAATATTAACAAAATTAAATTTCTTGTTCTTACAAATTTAGTTACTTATTACAGGTAACAAATAACATTATAATAAATTACAGGTAACAAAATATTTTTCAGTTAAAACCAAAATACTACATGACATATTTACATAAAAAGATAAAATTTTTAATCAATGTTTCTTAAAACTAGTAATATTTGACGAGAAAAACAATTCATTTAATGACATAAATGTACCTATGTATTCAACTAAATTCAAAAAATTTTTTAATTTTCTTTTATAAGAGATTAAATTACATACTTATTTAAATTGTTCAAATCTTAACATTAATTGGTACTTTATTAAATTATATTTGCCACAGGAAACAAAATAAAATTTAAAGTTCTTAACAATTAAAAACACTTCGGAGGTGTAAAGCTCCTTTTTCCTAATGCTTGTATGCATTTGTCCCTGATGACTTCGTTCTTTTCAAAGTAAATGTAGGTATAGCATTTACGTTCTCCTTTTCTCGTAGACTATTGCTTCTGCATCCATCGACGCAACACTTTCGGGACATTTCTTTTTATATGAAGGTAATCAAATATACTATTATATTTTATTTAAATATGATTGCAACTAAAACTTTAAAAAGTACACCAAATCTTACCAATTTATTAAGCGATTTTTCTTTTTAAATCAATTTTACCATGTAAGTACAATGTTTTCAAAAGTAAATATGTTTTAAGTACTATGTTTTCAAAATCCACCTTTGTTTCATACCAAATATGACAAACAAAAGAAAAAATTTATTTATATATATTATAAATCTTTATTTTATTTAATAACACAAAAAATTAATATAATTATTCACTAAATTTGAATTAAAATTAAATTTTTTTAAATTATAATTTGTTCATAAATTAATAAATTACTTTACCGCACAGCGACACAGCCTTCCCGTACGAAATTAATATATGGACTAAATAATGATAAAGTTTTTCATTTTTTGTACAACCTTAATCAATAAACACAAATACAAATATATTAACATATCTGGTACATTATAGGAGTCTATGGTGTATACCCACCACACTATTAAAATTATTTTCCTTCGTAAACGAAACTATTTACTATATTGCATATATTTAGGATGAACGATTTTTGCAATCTTTGAAATAAAGCAAAAATTAATACAAAGAGGGTGTTAACATAATGCTCGATTTTAAGGGTTAATTGCGTGAGTTAGAAAAATAACTATATTTTTTAATGTCATGGAATTTACCGTCAGCTTTTTGCGTTTATAGAAATGTGAAAAAGCTTGCGGTTTCGGAAATTTTTTTTACAAATTTCAAGAGAGCGACAAGTTGATGTAAAAAATTTTCTTCTAACGAAATGAACTATTTATTAGTGTTGAAAGCTGCTAAATTTTCAGGCTCCTGCGACCTGGGCTCTAAAAAAAAAATTTGAGAAAATCGGATTTTAGATAACCGTAAATTTTATAGGCCATTTTGTTTTTTTAAAGCTTAACTATAGAATGCCACGATAGGAAAAGTAAGCCACGGCCTTTCTGCGTTTGCAAAATTTGTAAAATGCTTACCGTTTCATTGCAATAAATAGTTAAAAAAGGTCATTTTTAGATAGGTAAAAATTTTGTTCTACGGAAATAAGTTTTTAGTAAAGATCTATGTACGTATAAAATTTCTGTCTTCAAGGGTGTAGAAGTTTTGTAAACAGGCACACGGACTTACGGACGGAGGGACGGACGGACGGAGGGACGGACGGCGTCTGTGTACCATACCTTGTACATTCACAACATATTCTATTATTAATATACCGGATACTTATATAGTTACCCCTATAGTTATTTTGTCTGTCCCAATCAGCATGTTTTGCATTAATATCATCTGCAATTATATAATAGTTATTTATTTTATTTAGATCTAATAGCCAAATTGTATTCTCCCATTCCTCTACAAATTTTCTACTATTTCTTTGCAAAACATGTACTGCCACAATCTTTACATTTTGAACTGCATTCATTTTTAATGAAATTGCACACAACTCCAAACATTCATACTTCTCAAACTCAATTCTCTTTTTCCTTTGAATTTTACATTTTTCTTTTATTATTATAGGTGTTCCTCCACCTTAAGACGAATTTGCCTTATTATTGATAATCTTTGAAAAAAATTGTACGTTTCCTATTCGATTTGGTCTCACATAACATTAATATATCAGGTTTGTATGTGTTTAAAAAATCCTAAGATAGCTTTTCTTTTGGAACATTTAGTTTTTTTTCAATTATGTTATTCATTACAAATTACTTTTATACTTTAAGAATGATTTTCAATAACAGTATTAATTTTTTCATTTCAGTATATAAGCTATTTAATATAATGTTCATATTTTCTAATGTATTATTATTATTATTATTATTATTATTATTATTATTATTATTATTATTATTATTTTTATTATTATTATTATTATTATTATTATTATTATTATTATTATTATTATTATCATTATTATTATTATTATTATTATTATTATTATTATTATTATTATTATTATTATTATTATTATTATTATTATTATTATTATTATTATTATTATTATTACTATTATTATTATTATTATTATTATTATTATTATTATTATTATTATTATTATTATTATTATTATTATTATTATTATTATTATTATTATTATTATTATTATTATTATTATTATTATTATTATTATTATTATTATTATTATTATTATTATTATTATTATTATTATTATTATTATTATTATTATTATTATTATTATTATTATTATTATTATTATTATTATTATTATTATTATTATTATTATTATTATTATTATTATTATTATTATTATTATTATTATTATTATTATTATTATTATTATTATTATTATTATTATTATTATTATTATTATTATTATTATTATTATTATTATTATTATTATTATTATTATTATTATTATTATTATTATTATTATTATTATTATTATTATTATTATTATTATTATTATTATTATTATTATTATTATTATTATTATTATTATTATTATTATTATTATTATTATTATTATTATTATTATTATTATTATTATTATTATTATTATTATTATTATTATTATTATTATTATTATTATTATTATTATTATTATTATTATTATTATTATTATTATTATTATTATTATTATTATTATTATTATTATTATTATTATTATTATTATTATTATTATTATTATTATTATTATTATTATTATTATTATTATTATTATTATTATTATTATTATTATTATTATTATTATTATTATTATTATTATTATTATTATTATTATTATTATTATTATTATTATTATTATTATTATTATTATTATTATTATTATTATTATTATTATTATTATTATTATTATTATTATTATTATTATTATTATTATTATTATTATTATTATTATTATTATTATTATTATTATTATTATTATTATTATTATTATTATTATTATTATTATTATTATTATTATTATTATTATTATTATTATTATTATTATTATTATTATTATTATTATTATTATTATTATTATTATTATTATTATTATTATTATTATTATTATTATTATTATTATTATTATTATTATTATTATTAATTATTATTATTATATTATTATTATTATTATTATTATTATTATTATTATTATTATTATTATTATTATTATTATTATTATTATTATTATTATTATTATTATTATTATTATTATTATTATTATTATTATTATTATTATTATTATTATTATTATTATTATTATTATTATTATTATTATTATTATTATTATTATTATTATTATTATTATTATTATTATTATTATTATTATTATTATTATTATTATTATTATTATTATTATTATTATTATTATTATTATTATTATTATTATTATTATTATTATTATTATTATTATTATTATTATTATTATTATTATTATTATTATTATTATTATTATTATTATTATTATTATTATTATTATTATTATTATTATTATTAATTATTATTATTATTATTATTATTATTATTATTATTATTATTATTATTATTATTATTATTATTATTATTATTATTATTATTATTATTATTATTATTATTATTATTATTATTATTATTATTATTATTATTATTATTATTATTATTATTATTATTATTATTATTATTATTATTATTATTATTATTATTATTATTATTATTATTATTATTATTATTATTATTATTATTATTATTATTATTATTATTATTATTATTATTATTATTATTATTATTATTATTATTATTATTATTATTATTATTATTATTATTATTATTATTATTATTATTATTATTATTATTATTATTATTATTATTATTATTATTATTATTATTATTATTATTATTATTATTATTATTATTATTATTATTATTATTATTATTATTATTATTATTATTATTATTATTATTATTATTATTATTATTATTATTATTATTATTATTATTATTATTATTATTATTATTATTATTATTATTATTATTATTATTATTATTATTATTATTATTATTATTATTATTATTATTATTATTATTATTATTATTATTATTATTATTATTATTATTATTATTAATTATTATTATTATTA
>NW_026578055.1:0-24273 GCF_029603195.1 Condylostylus longicornis | reverse complement strand
ATATTGGCAGAATCTGTGGACTCCCAATGATCACAAAAAACACGTAAAATCGCTCTATCTCTTCTAGTTTAGCCAGAAAACGCGTTTAAAGTTTTGCAAAAATTTTTTTTAAATATCTCCTAAAATATTTTTACTACAGCCTATTATCATATATTGGCAGAATCTGTGGACTCCCAGTGATCACAAAAAACACGTAAAATCGCTCTATCTCTTCTAGTTTAGCCAGAAAACGCGTTTAAAGTTTTGCAAAAGATTTTTTTAAATATCTCCAAAAATATTTTTACTACAGCAGAATCTGTGGACTCCCAGTGATCACAAAAAACACGTAAAATCGCTCTATCTCTTCTAGTTTAGCCAGAAAACGTGTTTAAAGTTTTGCAAAAGATTTTTTTAAATATCTCCTAAAACATTTTTACTACAGCCTATTGTCATATATTGGCAAAATCTGTGGACTCCCAGTGATCACAAAAAACACGTAAAATCGCTCTATCTCTTCTAGTTTAGCCAGAAAACGCGTTTAAAGTTTTGCAAAAGATTTTTTTAAATATCTCCAAAAATATTTTTACTACAGCCTATTATCATATATTGGCAGAATCTGTGGACTCCCAATAATCACAAAAAACACGTAAAATCGCTCTATCTCTTCTAGTTTAGCCAGAAAACGCGTTTAAAGTTTTGCAAAAATTTTTTTTAAATATCTCCTAAAATCTTTTAACTACAGCCTATTATCATATATTGGCAGAATCTGTGGACTCCCAGTGATCACAAAAAACACGTAAAATCGCTCTATCTCTTCTAGTTTAGCCAGAAAACGCGTTTAAAGTTTTGCAAAAGATTTTTTTAAATATCTCCTAAAATATTTTTACTACAGCCTATTATCATATATTCGCAGAATCTGTGGACTCCCAGTGATCACAAAAAACACGTAAAATCGCTCTATCTCTTCTAGTTTAGCCAGAAAACGCGTTTAAAGTTTTGCAAAAATTTTTTTAAATATCTCCAAAAATATTTTTACTACAGCAGAATCTGTGGACTCCCAGTGATCACAAAAAACACGTAAAATCGCTCTATCTCTTCTAGTTTAGCCAGAAAACGTGTTTAAAGTTTTGCAAAAGATTTTTTTAAATATCTCCTAAAACATTTTTACTACAGCCTATTGTCATATATTGGCAAAATCTGTGGACTCCCAGTGATCACAAAAAACACGTAAAATCGCTCTATCTCTTCTAGTTTAGCCAGAAAACGCGTTTAAAGGTTTGCAAAAGATTTTTTTAAATATCTCCAAAAATATTTTTGCTGCAGCCTATTATCATATATTGGCAGAATCTGTGGACTCCCAGTGATCACAAAAAACACGTAAAATCGCTCTATCTCTTCTAGTTTAGCCAGAAAACGCGTTTAAAGGTTTGCAAAAGATTTTTTTAAATATCTCCAAAAATATTTTTGCTGCAGCCTATTATCATATATTGGCAGAATCTGTGGACTCCCAGTGATCACAAAAAACACGTAAAATCGCTCTATCTCTTCTAGTTTAGCCAGAAAACGCGTTTAAAGTTTTGCAAAAGATTTTTTTAAATATCTCCAAAAATATTTTTACTACAGCCTATTATCATATATTGGCAGAATCTGTGGACTCCCAATAATCACAAAAAAACACGTAAAATCGCTCTATCTCTTCTAGTTTAGCCAGAAAACGCGTTTAAAGTTTTGCAAAAATTTTTTTTAAATATCTCCTAAAATCTTTTAACTACAGCCTATTATCATATATTGGCAGAATCTGTGGACTCCCAGTGATCACAAAAAACACGTAAAATCGCTCTATCTCTTCTAGTTTAGCCAGAAAACGCGTTTAAAGTTTTGCAAAAGATTTTTTTAAATATCTCCTAAAATATTTTTACTACAGCCTATTATCATATATTCGCAGAATCTGTGGACTCCCAGTGATCACAAAAAACACGTAAAATCGCTCTATCTCTTCTAGTTTAGCCAGAAAACGCGTTTAAAGTTTTGCAAAAATTTTTTTTAAATATCTCCTAAAATATTTTTACTACAGCCTATTATCATATATTGGCAGAATCTGTGGACTCCCAGTGATCACAAAAAACACGTAAAATCGCTCTATCTCTTCTAGTTTAGCCAGAAAACGCGTTTAAAGTTTTGCAAAAGATTTTTTTAAATATCTCCAAAAATATTTTTACTACAGCCTATTATCATATATTGGCAGAATCTGTGGACTCCCAATGATCACAAAAAACACGTAAAATCGCTCTATCTCTTCTAGTTTAGCCAGAAAACGCGTTTAAAGTTTTGCAAAAATTTTTTTTAAATATCTCCTAAAATATTTTTACTACAGCCTATTATCATATATTGGCAGAATCTGTGGACTCCCAGTGATCACAAAAAACACGTAAAATCGCTCTATCTCTTCTAGTTTAGCCAGAAAACGCGTTTAAAGTTTTGCAAAAGATTTTTTTAAATATCTCCTAAAATCTTTTTACTACAGCCTATTATCATATATTGGCAGAATCTGTGGACTCCCAGTGATCACAAAAAACACGTAAAATCGCTCTATCTCTTCTAGTTTAGCCAGAAAACGCGTTTAAAGTTTTGCAAAAGATTTTTTTAAATATCTCCAAAAATATTTTTACTACAGCCTATTATCATATATTGGCAGAATCTGTGGACTCCCAATGATCACAAAAAACACGTAAAATCGCTCTATCTCTTCTAGTTTAGCCAGAAAACGCGTTTAAAGTTTTGCAAAAGATTTTTTTAAATATCTCCTAAAATCTTTTAACTACAGCCTATTATCATATATTGGCAGAATCTGTGGACTCCCAGTGATCACAAAAAACACGTAAAATCGCTCTATCTCTTCTAGTTTAGCCAGAAAACGCGTTTAAAGTTTTGCAAAAGATTTTTTTAAATATCTTCTAAAATATTTTTACTACAGCCTATTATCATATATTGGCAGAATCTGTGGACTCCCAGTGATCACAAAAAACACGTAAAATCGCTCTATCTCTTCTAGTTTAGCCAGAAAACGCGTTTAAAGGTTTGCAAAAGATTTTTTTAAATATCTCCAAAAATATTTTTGCTGCAGCCTATTATCATATATTGGCAGAATCTGTGGACTCCCAGTGATCACAAAAAACACGTAAAATCGCTCTATCTCTTCTAGTTTAGCCAGAAAACGCGTTTAAAGTTTTGCAAAAATTTTTTTTAAATATCTCCTAAAATATTTTTACTACAGCCTATTATCATATATTGGCAGAATCTGTGGACTCCCAGTGATCACAAAAAACACGTAAAATCGCTCTATCTCTTCTAGTTTAGCCAGAAAACGCGTTTAAAGGTTTGCAAAAGATTTTTTTAAATATCTCCAAAAATATTTTTGCTGCAGCCTATTATCATATATTGGCAGAATCTGTGGACTCCCAGTGATCACAAAAAACACGTAAAATCGCTCTATCTCTTCTAGTTTAGCCAGAAAACGCGTTTAAAGTTTTGCAAAAGATTTTTTTAAATATCTCCTAAAATATTTTTACTACAGCCTATTATCATATATTGGCAGAATCTGTGGACTCCCAGTGATCACAAAAAACACGTAAAATCGCTCTATCTCTTCTAGTTTAGCCAGAAAACGCGTTTAAAGTTTTGCAAAAGATTTTTTTAAATATCTCCAAAAATATTTTTACTACAGCCTATTATCATATATTGGCAGAATCTGTGGACTCCCAGTGATCACAAAAAACGCGTAAAATCGCTCTATCTCTTCTAGTTTAGCCAGAAAACGCGTTTAAAGTTTTGCAAAAATTTTTTTTAAATATCTCCTAAAATATTTTTACTACAGCCTATTATCATATATTGGCAGAATCTGTGGACTCCCAGTGATCACAAAAAACACGTAAAATCGCTCTATCTCTTCTAGTTTAGCCAGAAAACGCGTTTAAAGTTTTGCAAAAGATTTTTTTAAATATCTCCTAAAATATTTTTACTACAGCCTATTATCATATATTGGCAGAATCTGTGGACTCCCAATGATCACAAAAAACACGTAAAATCGCTCTATCTCTTCTAGTTTAGCCAGAAAACGCGTTTAAAGTTTTGCAAAAGATTTTTTTAAATATCTCCTAAAATCTTTTTACTACAGCCTATTATCATATATTGGCAGAATCTGTGGACTCCCAGTGATCACAAAAAACACGTAAAATCGCTCTATCTCTTCTAGTTTAGCCAGAAAACGCGTTTAAAGTTTTGCAAAAGATTTTTTTAAATATCTCCAAAAATATTTTTACTACAGCCTATTATCATATATTGGCAGAATCTGTGGACTCCCAGTGATCACAAAAAAGACGTAAAATCACTCTATCTCTTCTAGTTTAGCCAGAAAACGCGTTTAAAGTTTTGCAAAAGATTTTTTTAAATATCTCCAAAAATATTTTTACTACAGCAGAATCTGTGGACTCCCAGTGATCACAAAAAACACGTAAAATCGCTCTATCTCTTCTAGTTTAGCCAGAAAACGCGTTTAAAGTTTTGCAAAAGATTTTTTTAAATATCTCCTAAAATATTTTTACTACAGCCTATTGTCATATATTGGCAAAATCTGTGGACTCCCAGTGATCACAAAAAACACGTAAAATCGCTCTATCTCTTCTAGTTTAGCCAGAAAACGCGTTTAAAGTTTTGCAAAAGATTTTTTTAAATATCTCCAAAAATATTTTTACTACAGCCTATTATCATATATTGGCAGAATCTGTGGACTCCCAGTGATCACAAAAAACACGTAAAATCGCTCTATCTCTTCTAGTTTAGCCAGAAAACGCGTTTAAAGTTTTGCAAAAGATTTTTTTAAATATCTCCAAAAATATTTTTACTACAGCCTATTATCATATATTGGCAGAATCTGTGGACTCCCAGTGATCACAGAAAACACGTAAAATCGCTCTATCTCTTCTAGTTTAGCCAGAAAACGCGTTTAAAGTTTTGCAAAAGATTTTTTTAAATATCTCCTAAAATATTTCTACTACAGCCTATTATCATATATTGGCAGAATCTGTGGACTCCCAGTGATCACAAAAAACACGTAAAATCGCTCTATCTCTTCTAGTTTAGCCAGAAAACGCGTTTAAAGGTTTGCAAAAGATTTTTTTAAATATCTCCAAAAATATTTTTGCTGCAGCCTATTATCATATATTGGCAGAATCTGTGGACTCCCAGTGATCACAAAAAACACGTAAAATCGCTCTATCTCTTCTAGTTTAGCCAGAAAACGCGTTTAAAGTTTTGCAAAAGATTTTTTTAAATATCTCCAAAAATATTTTTACTACAGCCTATTATCATATATTGGCAGAATCTGTGGACTCCCAGTGATCACAAAAAACTCGTAAAATCGCTCTATCTCTTCTAGTTTAGCCAGAAAACGCGTTTAAAGTTTTGCAAAAATTTTTTTTTAAATATCTCCTAAAATATTTTTACTACAGCCTATTATCATATATTGGCAGAATCTGTGGACTCCCAGTGATCACAAAAAACACGTAAAATCGCTCTATCTCTTCTAGTTTAGCCAGAAAACGCGTTTAAAGTTTTGCAAAAGATTTTTTTAAATATCTCCTAAAATCTTTTTACTACAGCCTATTATCATATATTGGCAGAATCTGTGGACTCCCAGTGATCACAAAAAACACGTAAAATCGCTCTATCTCTTCTAGTTTAGCCAGAAAACGCATTTAAAGTTTTGCAAAAGATTTTTTTAAATATCTCCAAAAATATTTTTACTACAGCCTATTATCATATATTGGCAGAATCTGTGGACTCCCAGTGATCACAAAAAACACGTAAAATCGCTCTATCTCTTCTAGTTTAGCCAGAAAACGCGTTTAAAGTTTTGCAAAAGATTTTTTTAAATATCTCCAAAAATATTTTTACTACAGCCTATTATCATATATTGGCAGAATCTGTGGACTCCCAGTGATCACAAAAAACACGTAAAATCGCTCTATCTCTTCTAGTTTAGCCAGAAAACGCGTTTAAAGTTTTGCAAAAGATTTTTTTAAATATCTCCAAAAATATTTTGGAGATATTTAAAAAAATCTTTGTGGACTCCCAGTGATCACAAAAAACACGTAAAATCACTCTATCTCTTCTAGTTTAGCCAGAAAACGCGTTTAAAGTTTTGCAAAAGATTTTTTTAAATATCTCCAAAAATATTTTTACTACAGCAGAATCTGTGGACTCCCAGTGATCACAAAAAACACGTAAAATCGCTCTATCTCTTCTAGTTTAGCCAGAAAACGCGTTTAAAGTTTTGCAAAAGATTTTTTTAAATATCTCCTAAAATATTTTTACTACAGCCTATTGTCATATATTGGCAAAATCTGTGGACTCCCAGTGATCACAAAAAACACGTAAAATCGCTCTATCTCTTCTAGTTTAGCCAGAAAACGCGTTTAAAGTTTTGCAAAAGATTTTTTTAAATATCTCCAAAAATATTTTTGCTGCAGCCTATTATCATATATTGGCAGAATCTGTGGACTCCCAGTGATCACAAAAAACACGTAAAATCGCTCTATCTCTTCTAGTTTAGCCAGAAAACGCGTTTAAAGTTTTGCAAAAGATTTTTTTAAATATCTCCAAAAATATTTTTACTACAGCCTATTATCATATATTGGCAGAATCTGTGGACTCCCAGTGATCACAAAAAACGCGTAAAATCGCTCTATCTCTTCTAGTTTAGCCAGAAAACGCGTTTAAAGTTTTGCAAAAGATTTTTTTAAATATCTCCTAAAATATTTTTACTACAGCCTATTATCATATATTGGCAGAATCTGTGGACTCCCAGTGATCACAAAAAACACGTAAAATCGCTCTATCTCTTCTAGTTTAGCCAGAAAACGCGTTTAAAGGTTTGCAAAAGATTTTTTTAAATATCTCCAAAAATATTTTTGCTGCAGCCTATTATCATATATTGGCAGAATCTGTGGACTCCCAGTGATCACAAAAAACACGTAAAATCGCTCTATCTCTTCTAGTTTAGCCAGAAAACGCGTTTAAAGTTTTGCAAAAGATTTTTTTAAATATCTCCAAAAATATTTTTACTACAGCCTATTATCATATATTGGCAGAATCTGTGGACTCCCAGTGATCACAAAAAACGCGTAAAATCGCTCTATCTCTTCTAGTTTAGCCAGAAAACGCGTTTAAAGTTTTGCAAAAATTTTTTTTAAATATCTCCTAAAATATTTTTACTACAGCCTATTATCATATATTGGCAGAATTTGTGGACTCCCAGTGATCACAAAAAACACGTAAAATCGCTCTATCTCTTCTAGTTACGCCAGAAAACGCTTTTAAAGTTTTGCAAAAGATTTTTTTAAATATCTCCTAAAATATTTTTACTACAGCCTATTATCATATATTGGCAGAATCTGTGGACTCCCAGTAATCACAAAAAACACGTAAAATCGCTCTATCTCTTCTAGTTTAGCCAGAAAACGCGTTTAAAGTTTTGCAAAAGATTTTTTTAAATATCTCCTAAAATCTTTTTACTACAGCCTATTATCATATATTGGCAGAATCTGTGGACTCCCAGTGATCACAAAAAACACGTAAAATCGCTCTATCTCTTCTAGTTTAGCCAGAAAACGCATTTACAGTTTTGCAAAAGATTTTTTTAAATATCTCCAAAAATATTTTTACTACAGCAGAATCTGTGGACTCCCAGTGATCACAAAAAACACGTAAAATCGCTCTATCTCTTCTAGTTTAGCCAGAAAACGCGTTTAAAGTTTTGCAAAAGATTTTTTTAAATATCTCCTAAAATCTTTTTACTACAGCCTATTATCATATATTGGCAGAATCTGTGGACTCCCAGTGATCACAAAAAACACGTAAAATCGCTCTATCTCTTCTAGTTTAGCCAGAAAACGCGTTTAAAGTTTTGCAAAAGATTTTTTTAAATATCTACAAAAATATTTTTACTACAGCCTATTATCATATATTGGCAGAATCTGTGGACTCCCAATGATCACAAAAAACACGTAAAATCGCTCTATCTCTTCTAGTTTAGCCAGAAAACGCGTTTAAAGTTTTGCAAAAGATTTTTTTAAATATCTCCTAAAATCTTTTTACTACAGCCTATTATCATATATTGGCAGAATCTGTGGACTCCCAGTGATCACAAAAAACACGTAAAATCGCTCTATCTCTTCTAGTTTAGCCAGAAAACGCGTTTAAAGTTTTGCAAAAGATTTTTTTAAATATCTCCTAAAATATTTTTACTACAGCCTATTATCATATATTGGCAGAATCTGTGGACTCCCAGTGATCACAAAAAACACGTAAAATCGCTCTATCTCTTCTAGTTTAGCCAGAAAACGCGTTTAAAGGTTTGCAAAAGATTTTTTTAAATATCTCCAAAAATATTTTTGCTGCAGCCTATTATCATATATTGGCAGAATCTGTGGACTCCCAGTGATCACAAAAAACACGTAAAATCACTCTATCTCTTCTAGTTTAGCCAGAAAACGCGTTTAAAGTTTTGCAAAAGATTTTTTTAAATATCTCCAAAAATATTTTTACTACAGCCTATTATCATATATTGGCAGAATCTGTGGACTCCCAGTGATCACAAAAAACGCGTAAAATCGCTCTATCTCTTCTAGTTTAGCCAGAAAACGCGTTTAAAGTTTTGCAAAAATTTTTTTTAAATATCTCCTAAAATATTTTTACTACAGCCTATTATCATATATTGGCAGAATTTGTGGACTCCCAGTGATCACAAAAAACACGTAAAATCGCTCTATCTCTTCTAGTTACGCCAGAAAACGCTTTTAAAGTTTTGCAAAAGATTTTTTTAAATATCTCCTAAAATATTTTTACTACAGCCTATTATCATATATTGGCAGAATCTGTGGACTCCCAGTAATCACAAAAAACACGTAAAATCGTTCTATCTCTTCTAGTTTAGCCAGAAAACGCGTTTAAAGTTTTGCAAAAGATTTTTTTAAATATCTCCTAAAATCTTTTTACTACAGCCTATTATCATATATTGGCAGAATCTGTGGACTCCCAGTGATCACAAAAAACACGTAAAATCGCTCTATCTCTTCTAGTTTAGCCAGAAAACGCGTTTAAAGTTTTGCAAAAGATTATTTTAAATATCTCCAAAAATATTTTTACTACAGCCTATTATCATATATTGGCAGAATCTGTGGACTCCCAGTGACCACAAAAAACACGTAAAATCGCTCTATCTCTTCTAGTTTAGCCAGAAAACGCGTTTAAAGTTTTGCAAAAGATTTTTTTAAATATCTCCAAAAATATTTTTACTACAACCTATTATCATATATTGGCAGAATCTGTGGACTCCCAGTGATCACAAAAAACACGTAAAATCGCTCTATCTCTTCTAGTTTAGCCAGAAAACGCGTTTAAAGTTTTGCAAAAGATTTTTTAAATATCTCCAAAAATATTTTTACTACAGCCTATTATCATATATTGGCAGAATCTGTGGACTCCCAGTGACCACAAAAAACACGTAAAATCGCTCTATCTCTTCTAGTTTAGCCAGAAAACGCGTTTAAAGTTTTGCAAAAGATTTTTTTAAATATCTCCTAAAATGTTTTTACTACAACCTATTATCATATATTGGCAGAATCTGTGGACTCCCAGTGATCACAAAAAAACACGTAAAATCGCTCTATCTCTTCTAGTTTAGCCAGAAAACGCGTTTAAAGTTTTGCAAAAGATTTTTTAAATATCTCCAAAAATATTTTTACTACAGCCTATTATCATATATTGGCAGAATCTGTGGACTCCCAGTGATCACAAAAAACACGTAAAATCGCTCTATCTCTTCTAGTTTAGCCAGAAAACGCGTTTAAAGTTTTGCAAAAGATTTTTTTAAATATCTCCAAAAATATTTTTACTACAACCTATTATCATATATTGGCAGAATCTGTGGACTCCCAGTGATTACAAAAAACACGTAAAATCGCTCTATCTCTTCTAGTTTAGCCAGAAAACGCGTTTAAAGTTTTGCAAAAGATTTTTTTAAATATCTCCAAAAATATTTTTACTACAGCCTATTATCATATATTGGCAGAATCTGTGGACTCCCAGTGATCACAAAAAACACGTAAAATCGCTCTATCTCTTCTAGTTTAGCCAGAAAACGCGTTTAAAGTTTTGCAAAAGATTTTTTTAAATATCTCCTAAAATATTTTTACTACAGCCTATTATCATATATTGGCAGAATCTGTGGACTCCCAGTGATCACAAAAAACACGTAAAATCGCTCTATCTCTTCTAGTTTAGCCAGAAAACGCGTTTAAAGGTTTGCAAAAGATTTTTTTAAATATCTCCAAAAATATTTTTGCTGCAGCCTATTATCATATATTGGCAGAATCTGTGGACTCCCAGTGATCACAAAAAACACGTAAAATCGCTCTATCTCTTCTAGTTTAGCCAGAAAACGCGTTTAAAGTTTTGCAAAAGATTTTTTTAAATATCTCCAAAAATATTTTTACTACAGCCTATTATCATATATTGGCAGAATCTGTGGACTCCCAGTGATCACAAAAAACGCGTAAAATCGCTCTATCTCTTCTAGTTTAGCCAGAAAACGCGTTTAAAGTTTTGCAAAAATTTTTTTTAAATATCTCCTAAAATATTTTTACTACAGCCTATTATCATATATTGGCAGAATTTGTGGACTCCCAGTGATCACAAAAAACACGTAAAATCGCTCTATCTCTTCTAGTTACGCCAGAAAACGCTTTTAAAGTTTTGCAAAAGATTTTTTTAAATATCTCCTAAAATATTTTTACTACAGCCTATTATCATATATTGGCAGAATCTGTGGACTCCCAGTAATCACAAAAAACACGTAAAATCGCTCTATCTCTTCTAGTTTAGCCAGAAAACGCGTTTAAAGTTTTGCAAAAGATTTTTTTAAATATCTCCTAAAATCTTTTTACTACAGCCTATTATCATATATTGGCAGAATCTGTGGACTCCCAGTGATCACAAAAAAACACGTAAAATCGCTCTATCTCTTCTAGTTTAGCCAGAAAACGCGTTTAAAGTTTTGCAAAAGATTATTTTAAATATCTCCAAAAATATTTTTACTACAGCCTATTATCATATATTGGCAGAATCTGTGGACTCCCAGTGACCACAAAAAACACGTAAAATCGCTCTATCTCTTCTAGTTTAGCCAGAAAACGCGTTTAAAGTTTTGCAAAAGATTTTTTTAAATATCTCCAAAAATATTTTTACTACAACCTATTATCATATATTGGCAGAATCTGTGGACTCCCAGTGATCACAAAAAACACGTAAAATCGCTCTATCTCTTCTAGTTTAGCCAGAAAACGCGTTTAAAGTTTTGCAAAAGATTTTTTAAATATCTCCAAAAATATTTTTACTACAGCCTATTATCATATATTGGCAGAATCTGTGGACTCCCAGTGACCACAAAAAACACGTAAAATCGCTCTATCTCTTCTAGTTTAGCCAGAAAACGCGTTTAAAGTTTTGCAAAAGATTTTTTTAAATATCTCCTAAAATATTTTTACTACAACCTATTATCATATATTGGCAGAATCTGTGGACTCCCAGTGATCACAAAAAACACGTAAAATCGCTCTATCTCTTCTAGTTTAGCCAGAAAACGCGTTTAAAGTTTTGCAAAAGATTTTTTAAATATCTCCAAAAATATTTTTACTACAGCCTATTATCATATATTGGCAGAATCTGTGGACTCCCAGTGATCACAAAAAACACGTAAAATCGCTCTATCTCTTCTAGTTTAGCCAGAAAACGCGTTTAAAGGTTTGCAAAAGATTTTTTTAAATATCTCCAAAAATATTTTTGCTGCAGCCTATTATCATATATTGGCAGAATCTGTGGACTCCCAGTGATCACAAAAAACACGTAAAATCGCTCTATCTCTTCTAGTTTAGCCAGAAAACGCGTTTAAAGTTTTGCAAAAGATTTTTTTAAATATCTCCAAAAATATTTTTACTACAGCCTATTATCATATATTGGCAGAATCTGTGGACTCCCAGTGATCACAAAAAACGCGTAAAATCGCTCTATCTCTTCTAGTTTAGCCAGAAAACGCGTTTAAAGTTTTGCAAAAATTTTTTTTAAATATCTCCTAAAATATTTTTACTACAGCCTATTATCATATATTGGCAGAATTTGTGGACTCCCAGTGATCACAAAAAACACGTAAAATCGCTCTATCTCTTCTAGTTACGCCAGAAAACGCTTTTAAAGTTTTGCAAAAGATTTTTTTAAATATCTCCTAAAATATTTTTACTACAGCCTGTTATCATATATTGGCAGAATCTGTGGACTCCCAGTAATCACAAAAAACACGTAAAATCGCTCTATCTCTTCTAGTTTAGCCAGAAAACGCGTTTAAAGTTTTGCAAAAGATTTTTTTAAATATCTCCTAAAATCTTTTTACTACAGCCTATTATCATATATTGGCAGAATCTGTGGACTCCCAGTGATCACAAAAAACACGTAAAATCGCTCTATCTCTTCTAGTTTAGCCAGAAAACGCGTTTAAAGTTTTGCAAAAGATTATTTTAAATATCTCCAAAAATATTTTTACTACAGCCTATTATCATATATTGGCAGAATCTGTGGACTCCCAATGACCACAAAAAACACGTAAAATCGCTCTATCTCTTCTAGTTTAGCCAGAAAACGCGTTTAAAGTTTTGCAAAAGATTTTTTTAAATATCTTCAAAAATATTTTTACTACAACCTATTATCATATATTGGCAGAATCTGTGGACTCCCAGTGATCACAAAAAACACGTAAAATCGCTCTATCTCTTCTAGTTTAGCCAGAAAACGCGTTTAAAGTTTTGCAAAAGATTTTTTAAATATCTCCAAAAATATTTTTACTACAGCCTATTATCATATATTGGCAGAATCTGTGGACTCCCAGTGACCACAAAAAACACGTAAAATCGCTCTATCTCTTCTAGTTTAGCCAGAAAACGCGTTTAAAGTTTTGCAAAAGATTTTTTTAAATATCTCCTAAAATATTTTTACTACAACCTATTATCATATATTGGCAGAATCTGTGGACTCCCAGTGATCACAAAAAACACGTAAAATCGCTCTATCTCTTCTAGTTTAGCCAGAAAACGCGTTTAAAGTTTTGCAAAAGATTTTTTAAATATCTCCAAAAATATTTTTACTACAGCCTATTATCATATATTGGCAGAATCTGTGGACTCCCAGTGATCACAAAAAACACGTAAAATCGCTCTATCTCTTCTAGTTTAGCCAGAAAACGCGTTTAAAGTTTTGCAAAAGATTTTTTTAAATATCTCCAAAAATATTTTTACTACAACCTATTATCATATATTGGCAGAATCTGTGGACTCCCAGTGATTACAAAAAACACGTAAAATCGCTCTATCTCTTCTAGTTTAGCCAGAAAACGCGTTTAAAGTTTTGCAAAAGATTTTTTTAAATATCTCCAAAAATATTTTTACTACAGCCTATTATCATATATTGGCAGAATCTGTGGACTCCCAGTGATCACAAAAAACACGTAAAATCGCTCTATCTCTTCTAGTTTAGCCAGAAAACGCGTTTAAAGTTTTGCAAAAGATTTTTTTAAATATCTCCAAAAATATTTTTACTACAGCCTATTGTCATATATTGGCAGAATCTGTGGACTCCCAGTGATCACAAAAAACACGTAAAATCACTCTATCTCTTCTAGTTTAGCCAGAAAACGCGTTTAAAGTTTTGCAAAAGATTTTTTTAAATATCTCCAAAAATATTTTTACTACAGCAGAATCTGTGGACTCCCAGTGATCACAAAAAACACGTAAAATCGCTCTATCTCTTCTAGTTTAGCCAGAAAACGCGTTTAAAGTTTTGCAAAAGATTTTTTTAAATATCTCCTAAAATATTTTTACTACAGCCTATTGTCATATATTGGCAAAATCTGTGGACTCCCAGTGATCACAAAAAACACGTAAAATCGCTCTATCTCTTCTAGTTTAGCCAGAAAACGCGTTTAAAGTTTTGCAAAAGATTTTTTTAAATATCTCCAAAAATATTTTTACTACAGCCTATTATCATATATTGGCAGAATCTGTGGACTCCCAGTGATCACAAAAAACACGTAAAATCGCTCTATCTCTTCTAGTTTAGCCAGAAAACGCGTTTAAAGTTTTGCAAAAGATTTTTTTAAATATCTCCAAAAATATTTTTACTACAGCCTATTATCATATATTGGCAGAATCTGTGGACTCCCAGTGATCACAAAAAACACGTAAAATCGCTCTATCTCTTCTAGTTTAGCCAGAAAACGCGTTTAAAGTTTTGCAAAAGATTTTTTTAAATATCTCCTAAAATATTTTTACTACAGCCTATTATCATATATTGGCAGAATCTGTGGACTCCCAGTGATCACAAAAAACACGTAAAATCGCTCTGTCTCTTCTAGTTTAGCCAGAAAACGCGTTTAAAGGTTTGCAAAAGATTTTTTTAAATATCTCCAAAAATATTTTTGCTGCAGCCTATTATCATATATTGGCAGAATCTGTGGACTCCCAGTGATCACAAAAAACACGTAAAATCGCTCTATCTCTTCTAGTTTAGCCAGAAAACGCGTTTAAAGTTTTGCAAAAGATTTTTTTAAATATCTCCAAAAATATTTTTACTACAGCCTATTATCATATATTGGCAGAATCTGTGGACTCCCAGTGATCACAAAAAACGCGTAAAATCGCTCTATCTCTTCTAGTTTAGCCAGAAAACGCGTTTAAAGTTTTGCAAAAATTTTTTTTAAATATCTCCTAAAATATTTTTACTACAGCCTATTATCATATATTGGCAGAATCTGTGGACTCCCAGTGATCACAAAAAACACGTAAAATCGCTCTATCTCTTCTAGTTTAGCCAGAAAACGCGTATAAAGTTTTGCAAAAGATTTTTTTAAATATCTCCTAAAATATTTTTACTACAGCCTATTATCATATATTGGCAGAATCTGTGGACTCCCAATGATCACAAAAAACACGTAAAATCGCTCTATCTCTTCTAGTTTAGCCAGAAAACGCGTTTAAAGTTTTGCAAAAGATTTTTTTAAATATCTCCTAAAATCTTTTTACTACAGCCTATTATCATATATTGGCAGAATCTGTGGACTCCCAGTGATCACAAAAAAACACGTAAAATCGCTCTATCTCTTCTAGTTTAGCCAGAAAACGCATTTAAAGTTTTGCAAAAGATTTTTTTAAATATCTCCTAAAATATTTTTACTACAGCCTATTATCATATATTGGCAGAATCTGTGGACTCCCAGTGATCACAAAAAACACGTAAAACCGCTCTATCTCTTCTAGTTTAGCCAGAAAACGCGTTTAAAGTTTTGCAAAAGATTTTTTTAAATATCTCCAAAAATATTTTTACTACAGCCTATTATCATATATTGGCAGAATCTGTGGACTCCCAGTAATCACAAAAAACACGTAAAATCGCTCTATCTCTTCTAGTTTAGCCAGAAAACGCGTTTAAAGTTTTGCAAAAGATTTTTTTAAATATCTCCAAAAATATTTTTACTACAGCCTATTATCATATATTGGCAGAATCTGTGGACTCCCAGTGACCACAAAAAACACGTAAAATCGCTCTATCTCTTCTAGTTTAGCCAGAAAACGCGTTTAAAGTTTTGCAAAAGATTTTTTTAAATATCTCCAAAAATATTTTTACTACAGCCTATTATCATATATTGGCAGAATCTGTGGACTCCCAGTGATCACAAAAAACACGTAAAATCGCTCTATCTCTTCTAGTTTAGCCAGAAAACGCGTTTAAAGTTTTGCAAAAGATTTTTTTAAATATCTCCAAAAATATTTTTACTACAGCCTATTATCATATATTGGCAGAATCTGTGGACTCCCAGTGATCACAAAAAACGCGTAAAATCGCTCTATCTCTTCTAGTTTAGCCAGAAAACGCGTTTAAAGTTTTGCAAAAATTTTTTTTAAATATCTCCTAAAATATTTTTACTACAGCCTATTATCATATATTGGCAGAATCTGTGGACTCCCAGTGATCACAAAAAACACGTAAAATCGCTCTATCTCTTCTAGTTTAGCCAGAAAACGCGTTTAAAGTTTTGCAAAAGATTTTTTTAAATATCTCCAAAAATATTTTTACTACAGCCTATTATCATATATTGGCAGAATCTGTGGACTCCCAATGATCACAAAAAACACGTAAAATCGCTCTATCTCTTCTAGTTTAGCCAGAAAACGCGTTTAAAGTTTTGCAAAAGATTTTTTTAAATATCTCCTAAAATCTTTTTACTACAGCCTATTATCATATATTGGCAGAATCTGTGGACTCCCAGTGATCACAAAAAACACGTAAAATCGCTCTATCTCTTCTAGTTTAGCCAGAAAACGCATTTAAAGTTTTGCAAAAGATTTTTTTAAATATCTCCAAAAATATTTTTACTACAGCCTATTATCATATATTGGCAGAATCTGTGGACTCCCAGTGATCACAAAAAACACGTAAAACCGCTCTATCTCTTCTAGTTTAGCCAGAAAACGCGTTTAAAGTTTTGCAAAAGATTTTTTTAAATATCTCCAAAAATATTTTTACTACAGCCTATTATCATATATTGGCAGAATCTGTGGACTCCCAGTGACCACAAAAAACACGTAAAATCGCTCTATCTCTTCTAGTTTAGCCAGAAAACGCGTTTAAAGTTTTGCAAAAGATTTTTTTAAATATCTCCAAAAATATTTTTACTACAGCCTATTATCATATATTGGCAGAATCTGTGGACTCCCAGTGATCACAAAAAACACGTAAAATCGCTCTATCTCTTCTAGTTTAGCCAGAAAACGCGTTTAAAGTTTTGCAAAAGATTTTTTTAAATATCTCCAAAAATATTTTTACTACAGCCTATTATCATATATTGGCAGAATCTGTGGACTCCCAGTGATCACAAAAAACACGTAAAATCGCTCTATCTCTTCTAGTTTAGCCAGAAAACGCGTTTAAAGTTTTGCAAAAGATTTTTTTAAATATCTCCTAAAATATTTTTACTACAGCCTATTATCATATATTGGCAGAATCTGTGGACTCCCAGTGATCACAAAAAACACGTAAAATCGCTCTATCTCTTCTAGTTTAGCCAGAAAACGCGTTTAAAGGTTTGCAAAAGATTTTTTTAAATATCTCCAAAAATATTTTTGCTGCAGCCTATTATCATATATTGGCAGAATCTGTGGACTCCCAGTGATCACAAAAAACACGTAAAATCGCTCTATCTCTTCTAGTTTAGCCAGAAAACGCGTTTAAAGTTTTGCAAAAGATTTTTTTAAATATCTCCAAAAATATTTTTACTACAGCCTATTATCATATATTGGCAGAATCTGTGGACTCCCAGTGATCACAAAAAACGCGTAAAATCGCTCTATCTCTTCTAGTTTAGCCAGAAAACGCGTTTAAAGTTTTGCAAAAATTTTTTTTAAATATCTCCTAAAATATTTTTACTACAGCCTATTATCATATATTGGCAGAATCTGTGGACTCCCAGTGATCACAAAAAACACGTAAAATCGCTCTATCTCTTCTAGTTTAGCCAGAAAACGCGTTTAAAGTTTTGCAAAAGATTTTTTTAAATATCTCCTAAAATATTTTTACTACAGCCTATTATCATATATTGGCAGAATCTGTGGACTCCCAATGATCACAAAAAACACGTAAAATCGCTCTATCTCTTCTAGTTTAGCCAGAAAACGCGTTTAAAGTTTTGCAAAAGATTTTTTTAAATATCTCCTAAAATCTTTTTACTACAGCCTATTATCATATATTGGCAGAATCTGTGGACTCCCAGTGATCACAAAAAACACGTAAAATCGCTCTATCTCTTCTAGTTTAGCCAGAAAACGCATTTAAAGTTTTGCAAAAGATTTTTTTAAATATCTCCAAAAATATTTTTACTACAGCCTATTATCATATATTGGCAGAATCTGTGGACTCCCAGTGATCACAAAAAACACGTAAAACCGCTCTATCTCTTCTAGTTTAGCCAGAAAACGCGTTTAAAGTTTTGCAAAAGATTTTTTTAAATATCTCCAAAAATATTTTTACTACAGCCTATTATCATATATTGGCAGAATCTGTGGACTCCCAGTAATCACAAAAAACACGTAAAATCGCTCTATCTCTTCTAGTTTAGCCAGAAAACGCGTTTAAAGTTTTGCAAAAGATTATTTTAAATATCTCCAAAAATATTTTTACTACAGCCTATTATCATATATTGGCAGAATCTGTGGACTCCCAGTGACCACAAAAAACACGTAAAATCGCTCTATCTCTTCTAGTTTAGCCAGAAAACGCGTTTAAAGTTTTGCAAAAGATTTTTTAAATATCTCCAAAAATATTTTTACTACAACCTATTATTATATATTGGCAGAATCTGTGGACTCCCAGTGATCACAAAAAACACGTAAAATCGCTCTATCTCTTCTAGTTTAGCCAGAAAACGCGTTTAAAGTTTTGCAAAAGATTTTTTAAATATCTCCAAAAATATTTTTACTACAGCCTATTATCATATATTGGCAGAATCTGTGGACTCCCAGTGACCACAAAAAACACGTAAAATCGCTCTATCTCTTCTAGTTTAGCCAGAAAACGCGTTTAAAGTTTTGCAAAAGATTTTTTTAAATATCTCCAAAAATATTTTTACTACAGCCTATTATCATATATTGGCAGAATCTGTGGACTCCCAGTGATCACAAAAAACACGTAAAATCGCTCTATCTCTTCTAGTTTAGCCAGAAAACGCGTTTAAAGTTTTGCAACAGATTTTTTTAAATATCTCCAAAAATATTTTTACTACAGCCTATTATCATATATTGGCAGAATCTGTGGACTCCCAGTGATCACAAAAAACACGTAAAATCACTCTATCTCTTCTAGTTTAGCCAGAAAACGCGTTTAAAGTTTTGCAAAAGATTTTTTTAAATATCTCCAAAAATATTTTTACTACAGCCTATTATCATATATTGGCAGAATCTGTGGACTCCCAGTGATCACAAAAAACACGTAAAATCGCTCTATCTCTTCTAGTTTAGCCAGAAAACGCGTTTAAAGTTTTGCAAAAGATTTTTTTAAATATCTCCTAAAATATTTTTACTACAGCCTATTGTCATATATTGGCAAAATCTGTGGACTCCCAGTGATCACAAAAAACACGTAAAATCGCTCTATCTCTTCTAGTTTAGCCAGAAAACGCGTTTAAAGTTTTGCAAAAGATTTTTTTAAATATCTCCAAAAATATTTTTACTACAGCCTATTATCATATATTGGCAGAATCTGTGGACTCCCAGTGATCACAAAAAACACGTAAAATCGCTCTATCTCTTCTAGTTTAGCCAGAAAACGCGTTTAAAGTTTTGCAAAAGATTTTTTTAAATATCTCCTAAAATATTTTTACTACAGCCTATTATCATATATTGGCAGAATCTGTGGACTCCCAGTGATCACAAAAAACACGTAAAATCGCTCTATCTCTTCTAGTTTAGCCAGAAAACGCGTTTAAAGGTTTGCAAAAGATTTTTTTAAATATCTCCAAAAATATTTTTGCTGCAGCCTATTATCATATATTGGCAGAATCTGTGGACTCCCAGTGATCACAAAAAACACGTAAAATCGCTCTATCTCTTCTAGTTTAGCCAGAAAACGCGTTTAAAGTTTTGCAAAAGATTTTTTTAAATATCTCCAAAAATATTTTTACTACAGCCTATTATCATATATTGGCAGAATCTGTGGACTCCCAGTGATCACAAAAAACACGTAAAATCGCTCTATCTCTTCTAGTTTAGCCAGAAAACGCGTTTAAAGTTTTGCAAAAGATTTTTTTAAATATCTCCAAAAATATTTTTACTACAGCCTATTATCATATATTGGCAGAATCTGTGGACTCCCAGTGATCACAAAAAACACGTAAAATCGCTCTATCTCTTCTAGTTTAGCCAGAAAACGCGTTTAAAGTTTTGCAAAAGATTTTTTTAAATATCTCCTAAAATATTTTTACTACAGCCTATTATCATATATTGGCAGAATCTGTGGACTCCCAGTGATCACAAAAAACACGTAAAATCGCTCTATCTCTTCTAGTTTAGCCAGAAAACGCGTTTAAAGGTTTGCAAAAGATTTTTTTAAATATCTCCAAAAATATTTTTGCTGCAGCCTATTATCATATATTGGCAGAATCTGTGGACTCCCAGTGATCACAAAAAACACGTAAAATCGCTCTATCTCTTCTAGTTTAGCCAGAAAACGCGTTTAAAGTTTTGCAAAAGATTTTTTTAAATATCTCCAAAAATATTTTTACTACAGCCTATTATCATATATTGGCAGAATCTGTGGACTCCCAGTGATCACAAAAAACGCGTAAAATCGCTCTATCTCTTCTAGTTTAGCCAGAAAACGCGTTTAAAGTTTTGCAAAAGATTTTTTTAAATATCTCCTAAAATATTTTTACTACAGCCTATTATCATATATTGGCAGAATCTGTGGACTCCCAGTGATCACAAAAAACACGTAAAATCGCTCTATCTCTTCTAGTTTAGCCAGAAAACGCGTTTAAAGTTTTGCAAAAGATTTTTTTAAATATCTCCTAAAATATTTTTACTACAGCCTATTATCATATATTGGCAGAATCTGTGGAATCCCAATGATCACAAAAAACACGTAAAATCGCTCTATCTCTTCTAGTTTAGCCAGAAAACGCGTTTAAAGTTTTGCAAAAGATTTTTTTAAATATCTCCTAAAATCTTTTTACTACAGCCTATTATCATATATTGGCAGAATCTGTGGACTCCCAGTGATCACAAAAAAACACGTAAAATCGCTCTATCTCTTCTAGTTTAGCCAGAAAAACGCATTTAAAGTTTTGCAAAAGATTTTTTTAAATATCTCCAAAAATATTTTTACTACAGCCTATTATCATATATTGGCAGAATCTGTGGACTCCCAGTGATCACAAAAAACACGTAAAATCGCTCTATTTCTTCTAGTTTAGCCAGAAAACGCGTTTAAAGTTTTGCAAACGATTTTTTTAAATATCTCCTAAAATATTTTTACTACAGCCTATTATCATATATTGGCAGAATCTGTGGACTCCCAGTGATCACAAAAAAACACGTAAAATCGCTCTATCTCTTCTAGCCAGAAAACGCGTTTAAAGTTTTGCAAAAGATTTTTTTAAATATCTCCAAAAATATTTTTTACTACAGCCTATTATCATATATTGGCAGAATCTGTGGACTCCCAGTGATCACAAAAAACACGTAAAATCGCTCTATCTCTTCTAGTTTAGCCAGAAAACGCGTTTAAAGTTTTGCAAAAGATTTTTTTAAATATCTCCAAAAATATTTTTACTACAGCCTATTATCATATATTGGCAGAATCTGTGGACTCCCAGTAATCACAAAAAACACGTAAAATCGCTCTATCTCTTCTAGTTTAGCCAGAAAACGCGTTTAAAGTTTTGCAAAAGATTATTTTAAATATCTCCAAAAATATTTTTACTACAGCCTATTATCATATATTGGCAGAATCTGTGGACTCCCAGTGACCACAAAAAACACGTAAAATCGCTCTATCTCTTCTAGTTTAGCCAGAAAACGCGTTTAAAGTTTTGCAAAAGATTTTTTTAAATATCTCCAAAAATATTTTTACTACAACCTATTATCATATATTGGCAGAATCTGTGGACTCCCAGTGATCACAAAAAACACTTAAAATCGCTCTATCTCTTCGAGTTTAGCCAGAAAACGCGTTTAAAGTTTTGCAAAAGATTTTTTTAAATATCTCCTAAAATATTTTGACTACAGCCTATTATCATATATTGGCAGAATCTGTGGACTCCCAGTGATCACAAAAAACACGTAGAATCGCTCTATCTCTTCTAGTTTAGCCAGAAAACGCGTTTAAAGTTTTGCAAAAGATTTTTTTAAATATCTCCTAAAATATTTTTACTACAGCCTATTATCATATATTGGCAGAATCTGTGGACTCCCAGTGATCACAAAAAACACGTAAAATCGCTCTATCTCTTCTAGTTTAGCCAGAAAACGCGTTTAAAGTTTTGCAAAAGATTTTTTTAAATATCTCCAAAAATATTTTTACTACAGCCTATTATCATATATTGGCAGAATCTGTGGACTCCCAGTGATCACAAAAAACACGTAAAATCGCTCTATCTCTTCTAGTTTAGCCAGAAAACGCGTTTAAAGTTTTGCAAAAGATTTTTTTAAATATCTCCAAAAATATTTTTACTACAGCCTATTATCATATATTGGCAGAATCTGTGGACTCCCAGTAATCACAAAAAACACGTAAAATCGCTCTATCTCTTCTAGTTTAGCCAGAAAACGCGTTTAAAGTTTTGCAAAAGATTATTTTAAATATCTCCAAAAATATTTTTACTACAGCCTATTATCATATATTGGCAGAATCTGTGGACTCCCAGTGATCACAAAAAACACGTAAAATCGCTCTATCTCTTCTAGTTTAGCCAGAAAACGCGTTTAAAGTTTTGCAAAAGATTTTTTTAAATATCTCCTAAAATATTTTTACTACAGCCTATTATCATATATTGGCAGAATCTGTGGAATCCCAATGATCACAAAAAACACGTAAAATCGCTCTATCTCTTCTAGTTTAGCCAGAAAACGCGTTTAAAGTTTTGCAAAAGATTTTTTTAAATATCTCCTAAAATCTTTTTTACTACAGCCTATTATCATATATTGGCAGAATCTGTGGACTCCCAGTGATCACAAAAAACACGTAAAATCGCTCTATCTCTTCTAGTTTAGCCAGAAAACGCATTTAAAGTTTTGCAAAAGATTTTTTTAAATATCTCCAAAAATATTTTTTACTACAGCCTATTATCATATATTGGCAGAATCTGTGGACTCCCAGTGATCACAAAAAACACGTAAAATCGCTCTATTTCTTCTAGTTTAGCCAGAAAACGCGTTTAAAGTTTTGCAAACGATTTTTTTAAATATCTCCTAAAATATTTTTACTACAGCCTATTATCATATATTGGCAGAATCTGTGGACTCCCAGTGATCACAAAAAACACGTAAAATCGCTCTATCTCTTCTAGCCAGAAAACGCGTTTAAAGTTTTGCAAAAGATTTTTTTAAATATCTCCAAAAATATTTTTACTACAGCCTATTATCATATATTGGCAGAATCTGTGGACTCCCAGTGATCACAAAAAACACGTAAAATCGCTCTATCTCTTCTAGTTTAGCCAGAAAACGCGTTTAAAGTTTTGCAAAAGATTTTTTTAAATATCTCCAAAAATATTTTTACTACAGCCTATTATCATATATTGGCAGAATCTGTGGACTCCCAGTAATCACAAAAAACACGTAAAATCGCTCTATCTCTTCTAGTTTAGCCAGAAAACGCGTTTAAAGTTTTGCAAAAGATTATTTTAAATATCTCCAAAAATATTTTTACTACAGCCTATTATCATATATTGGCAGAATCTGTGGACTCCCAGTGACCACAAAAAACACGTAAAATCGCTCTATCTCTTCTAGTTTAGCCAGAAAACGCGTTTAAAGTTTTGCAAAAGATTTTTTTTAAATATCTCCAAAAATATTTTTACTACAACCTATTATCATATATTGGCAGAATCTGTGGACTCCCAGTGATCACAAAAAACACTTAAAATCGCTCTATCTCTTCGAGTTTAGCCAGAAAACGCGTTTAAAGTTTTGCAAAAGATTTTTTTAAATATCTCCTAAAATATTTTGACTACAGCCTATTATCATATATTGGCAGAATCTGTGGACTCCCAGTGATCACAAAAAACACGTAGAATCGCTCTATCTCTTCTAGTTTAGCCAGAAAACGCGTTTAAAGTTTTGCAAAAGATTTTTTTTAAATATCTCCTAAAATATTTTTACTACAGCCTATTATCATATATTGGCAGAATCTGTGGACTCCCAGTGATCACAAAAAACACGTAAAATCGCTCTATCTCTTCTAGTTTAGCCAGAAAACGCGTTAAAGTTTTGCAAAAGATTTTTTTAAATATCTCCAAAAATATTTTTACTACAGCCTATTATCATATATTGGCAGAATCTGTGGACTCCCAGTGATCACAAAAAACACGTAAAATCGCTCTATCTCTTCTAGTTTAGCCAGAAAACGCGTTTAAAGTTTTGCAAA
>NW_026578052.1:9962500-10036885 GCF_029603195.1 Condylostylus longicornis | reverse complement strand
TTTCCGAATTTGAACGATTTTTCATTTAAACTACGTTCCAGACAGACGCATTTTCGAATTATAACAATTTTTCATACAAACTACGTTCTAGACAGACGCATTTTCGAATTTTAGCGAATTTCCATATAAATTGCGTTCCAAACAGATGAATTTTCGAATTTTAGCGATTTTCCACACAAAATGCGTTTCAAACAGACGTATTTCCGAAATTGAACGATTTTTCATTTAAACAACGTTCCAGGCAGACGTATGTTCGTATATGAGCGATTTTTCATACAAACTGCGTTCCATACAGACGTATTTCTCAATTTGAACGATTTTTAATTTAAACTACGTTCCAGGCAGACGTATTTCCAAATTTGAGCGATTTTTCAAACAAACTGAGTTCCAGACAGAAGCATGTTCGAATTATAGCAATTTTTCATACAAACTGCGTTCCAGACAGAAGTATTTCCGAATTTGTACGATTTTTCATTTAAGCAACGTTCCAGGCAGACGTGTTTCCGAATTTGAACGATTTTTCATTTAAACTATGTTCCAGACAGACGTATTTTCAAATTTGAGCAATTTTCCCAAGAAACTGAGTTCCAGACAAGCGCATTTTCGAATTATAGCAATTTTTCATACAAACTGCCTTCCACACAGACGTATATCCGAATTTGAAAGATTTTTCATTTAAACTACGTTCCCGGCAGACGCATTTTCGAATTTTACCGAATTTCCATATAAATTGCGTTCCAGACAAATGAGTTTTCGTATTTTAGCGATTTTCCACACCAAATGCGTTCCACACGGACGTATATCCGAATTTGAACGATTTTTTCATTTAAACTACGTTCCAGGCAGACGCATTTTCGAATTTACCGAATTTCCATATAAATTGCATTCCAAAAAGATGAATTTTGGAATTTTAGTGATTTTCCACACAAAATGCGTATTTCCGAATTTGAACGATTTTTTATTCAAACTGCGTTCCAGACAGACGCTTTATCGAATTTTAGCGAATTTCAATATAAATTGCGTTCCAGACAGATGAATTTTCGAACTTTAGCGATTTTCCACACAAAATGCGTTCCAAACAGACGTATTTCCGAATTTGAACGATTTTTCATTTAAACTACGTTCCCGGCAGACGCATTTTCGAATTTTACCGAATTTCCATATAAATTGCGTTCCAGACAAATGAGTTTTTCGTATTTTAGCGATTTTCCACACCAAATGCGTTCCACACGGACGTATATCCGAATTTGAACGATTTTTCATTTAAACTACGTTCCAGGCAGACGCATTTTCGAATTTTACCGAATTTCCATATAAATTGCATTCCAAAAAGATGAATTTTGGAATTTTAGTGATTTTCCACACAAAATGCGTTCCAAACAGACGTATTTCCGAATTTGAACGATTTTTTTATTCAAACTGCGTTCCAGACAGACGCTTTATCGAATTTTAGCGAATTTCAATATAAATTGCGTTCCAGACAGATGAATTTTCGAATTTTAGCGATTTTCCACACAAAATGCGTTCCAAACAGACGTATTTCCGAATTTGAACGATTTTTCATTTAAACTACGTTCCAGGCAGACGACTTTTCGAATTTGAGCGATTTTTCATACAAACTGCGTTCCAGACGGACGTATTTCCGAATTTGAACGATTTTTCATTTAAACTACGTTCCAGACGGACGTATTTCCGAATTTGAACGATTTTTCATTTAAACTACGTTCCAGACAGACTCATTTTCGAATTTTAGCGAATTTCTATATAAATTGCGTTCCAGACAGACTCGTTTTCGAATTTTTGGTGATTTTAAACACAAATTGTGTTCCACACAGACGTATTTCCGAACTTGATGGATTTTTCATTAAAACTTCGTTCCAGACAGGCGTATTTTCAAATTTAAGCGATTTTTCATTTAAACTGCGTTCCAGACGGACGTATTTCCGAATTTGAACGCTTTTTCATTTAAACTGCGTTCCAGGCAGACGCATTTTCGAATTTTACCGAATTTCCGAGCAAATTGCGTTCAAGACAGATGAATTTTCGAATTTTAGCGATTTTCCACACAAACTGTGTTCCAAACAGACGTATTTCCGAATTTGAACGATTTTTCATTTAAACTACGTTCCAGACAGACGCATTTCCGAATTTGAACGATTTTTCATTTTAAACTACGTTCCAGACAGACGTATTTCCAAATTTGAGCAATTTTTCATACAAACTTAGTTCCAGACGGAAGTATTTCCGAATTTGTACGATTTTTCATTTAAGCAACGTTCCAGACAGACGAGTTTCCGAATTTGAACGATTTTTCATTTAAACTACGTTCCAGACAGACGCATTTTCGAATTATAACAATTTTTCATACAAACTACGTTCTAGACAGACGCATTTTCGAATTTTAGCGAATTTCCATATAAACTGCGTTCCAGACGGACGTATTTCCGAATTTGAACGCTTTTTCATTTAAACTGCGTTCCAGGCAGACGCATTTTCGAATTTTACCGAATTTCCATGCAAATTGCGTTCAAGACAGATGAATTTTCGAATTTTAGCGATTTTCCACACAAACTGTGTTCCAAACAGACGTATTTCCGAATTTGAACGATTTTTCATTTAAACTACGTTCCAGACAGACGCATTTCCGAATTTGAACGATTTTTCATTTAAACTACGTTCCAGACAGACGTATTTCCAAATTTGAGCAATTTTTCATACAAACTTAGTTCCAGACGGAAGTATTTCCGAATTTGTACGATTTTTCATTTAAGCAACGTTCCAGACAGACGTGTTTCCGAATTTGAACGATTTTTCATTTAAACTACGTTCCAGACAGACGCATTTTCGAATTATAACAATTTTTCATACAAACTATGTTCTAGACAGACGCATTTTCGAATTTTAGCGAATTTCCATATAAATTGCGTTCCAAACAGATGAATTTTCGAATTTTAGCGATTTTCCACACAAAATGCGTTTCAAACAGACGTATTTCCGAAATTGAACGATTTTTCATTTAAACAACGTTCCAGGCAGACGTATGTTCGTATATGAGCGATTTTTCATACAAACTGCGTTCCATACAGACGTATTTCTCAATTTGAACGATTTTTAATTTAAACTACGTTCCAGGCAGACGTATTTCTAAATTTGAGCGATTTTTCAAACAAACTGAGTTCCAGACAGAAGCATGTTCGAATTATAGCAATTTTTCATACAAACTGCGTTCCAGACAGAAGTATTTCCGAATTTGTACGATTTTTCATTTAAGCAACGTTCCAGGCAGACGTGTTTCCGAATTTGAACGATTTTTCATTTAAACTATGTTCCAGACAGACGTATTTTCAAATTTGAGCGATTTTTCAGAGAAACTGAGTTCCAGACAAGCGCATTTTCGAATTATAGCAATTTTTCATACAAACTGCCTTCCACACAGACGTATATCCGAATTTGAAAGATTTTTCATTTAAACTACGTTCCCGGCAGACGCATTTTCGAATTTTACCGAATTTCCATATAGATTGCGTTCCAGACAAATGAGTTTTCGTATTTTAGCGATTTTCCACACCAAATGCGTTCCACACGGACGTATATCCGAATTTGAACGATTTTTCATTTAAACTACGTTCCAGGCAGACGCATTTTCGAATTTTACCGAATTTCCATATAAATTGCATTCCAAAAAGATGAATTTTGGAATTTTAGTGATTTTCCACACAAAATGCGTTCCAAACAGACGTATTTCCGAATTTGTACGATTTTTCATTTAAGCAACGTTCCAGGCAGACGTGTTTCCGAATTTGAACGATTTTTCATTTAAACTATGTTCCAGACAGACGTATTTTCAAATTTGAGCGATTTTTCAGAGAAACTGAGTTCCAGACAAGCGCATTTTCGAATTATAGCAATTTTTCATACAAACTGCCTTCCACACAGACGTATTTCCGAATTTGAACGATTTTTTATTCAAACTGCGTTCCAGACAGACGCTTTATCGAATTTTAGCGAATTTCAATATAAATTGCGTTCCAGACAGATGAATTTTCGAATTTTAGCGATTTTCCACACAAAATGCGTTCCACACGGACGTATATCCGAATTTGAACGATTTTTCATTTAAACTACGTTCCAGGCAGACGCATTTTCGAATTTTACCGAATTTCCATATAAATTGCATTCCAAAAAGATGAATTTTGGAATTTTAGTGATTTTCCACACAAAATGCGTTCCAAACAGACGTATTTCCGAATTTGTACGATTTTTCATTTAAGCAACGTTCCAGGCAGACGTGTTTCCGAATTTGAACGATTTTTCATTTAAACTATGTTCCAGACAGACGTATTTTCAAATTTGAGCGATTTTTCAGAGAAACTGAGTTCCAGACAAGCGCATTTTCGAATTATAGCAATTTTTCATACAAACTGCCTTCCACACAGACGTATTTCCGAATTTGAACGATTTTTTATTCAAACTGTGTTCCAGACAGACGCTTTATCGAATTTTAGCGAATTTCAATATAAATTGCGTTCCAGACAGATGAATTTTCGAATTTTAGCGATTTTCCACACAAAATGCGTTCCAAACAGACGTATTTCCGAATTTGAACGATTTTTCATTTAAACTACGTTCCAGGCAGACTCATTTTCGAATTTTAGCGAATTTCCATATAAATTGCGTTCCAGACAGACGACTTTTTCGATTTTGAGTGATTTTTCTTACAAACTGAGTTCCAGACAGACGAATTTCGAATTTGAACGATTTTTCACACAAATTGCGTTTCAGACAAACGAATTTTCGAACTTTAACGATTTTTTACACAAATTGCGCTTCAGACAGACGAATTTTCGAACTTTAACGATTTTTCATACAAACTGCGTTCCACACAGACGTATTTCCGAATTTGAACGATTTTCATTTAAACTACGTTCCAGACAGACGTATTTCCAAATTTGAGCGATTTTTCACACAAACTGAGTTCCAGACAGACGCATTTTCGAATTATAGCAATTTTTCATACAAACTGCGTTCCAGACGGACGTATTTTCGAATTTGAACGATTTTTCATTTAAACTGCGTTCCAGACAGACGTATTTCTAAATTTCAGAACCTAAGTTCCAGATAGACGCACCTTCGAAGTATAGTTTATTTCCATATACATTGCGTTCCAGACAGACGAATTTTCGAATTTTAGCGATTTTCCACTCAAATTGCGTTCCACACAGACGTATTTCCGAAATTGAACGATTTTTCACTTAAACTACGTTCCAGACAGACGTATTTCTAAATTTGAGCGATTTTTCACACAAGCTGAGTTCCAGACAGACGCATTTTCGAATTATAGTAATTTTTCATACAAACTGCGTTCCAGACGGACGTATTTCCGAATTTGAACGATTTTTCATTTAAACTACGTTCCAGGCAGACGCATTTTCGAATTTTATCGACTTTCCATATAAATTGCGTTCCAGACAAATGAGTTTTCGAATTTTCGCGATTTTCCACAAAAAATGCGTTCCAAACAGACGTATTTCCGAAATTGAACGATTTTTCATTTAAGCTACGTTCCAGACAGACGTATTTTCGAATTTTAACGATTTTTCATTTAAACTACGTTCCAGACAGACGTTTTTCCAAATTTGTGCGATTTTTCACACAAACTGAGTTCCAGACAGACGCATTTTCGAATTATAGCAATTTTTCATACAAACTGCGTTCCAGACGGACGTATTTTCGAATTTGAACGATTTTTCATTTAAACTGCGTTCCAGACAGACGTATATCTAAATTTGAGCGATTTTTCACACAAACTGAGTTCCAGACAGACGCTTTTTCGAATTATAGCAATTTTTCATACAAACTGCGTTCCAGACGGACGTATTTCCGAATTTGAACGATTTTTCATTTAAACTGCGTTCCAGACAGACACATTTTCGAATTTTAGCAAATTTTTATACAAATTGCGTTCCAGATACACGCATTTTAGAATTTTTGGTGATTTTCCACACAAAGTGCGTTTCAGACAGACGAATTTTCGAACTTTAACGGTTTTTCATACAAACTGCGTTCCACACAAACGTATTTCCGAATTTGACCGATTTTTCATTTATACTGCGTTCCAGACAGACGCATTTTCGAATTTGAACGCTTATTCACACAAATTGCGTTTCAGACAGACGAATTTTCGAACTTTAACAATTTTTCATACAAACTGCGTTCCCGACAGACGCATTTTCGAATTTTAGCGAATTTTTATATAAATTGCATTCCAGACACACGCATTTTCGAATTTTACCGATTTTCCACACAAATTGCGTTCCACACAGACATATTTCCGAATTTGAACGATTTTTTATTTAAACTGCGTTCCAGACAGACGCATTTTCGAATTTTAGCGAATTTATATATAAATTGCGTTCCAGACACACGCATTTGGGAATTTTTGATGATTTTCCACACAAATTGCGTTCCACACAGACATATTTCCGAATTTGAACGATTTTTCATTTAAACTACGCTCCAGACCGACGTATTTTCGAATTTAAACGATTTTTCATACAAACTGAGTTCCAGACAGACGCACTTTCGAATTTGAACGATTTTTCACACAAATTAGTCAGACAGACGAGTTTTCGAACTTTAGCGATTTTTCATACAAACTGCGTTTCCGACAGAAGAATTTTCGAATTTTGTCAATTTTTCATATAAATCGCGTTCCAGACAGATGCATTTTCGACTTTTAACAGTTTTCCATCTAAATTGCGTTCCGACAAACGCATTTCCAAATTTTAGCGGTTTTCCATATAAAATGCGTTCCAGACAGACGCATTCTCGAATTTTGCCGATTTTTCATATAAATTGCGTTCCAGACAGACGTATTTTTGACTTTTTACGTTTTTTCGTTTATACCGTGTTCCATGCAGACGCATTTTCGAATTTTAACGATGTTTCATACACGTTGCGTTCCAGACGGACACATTTTCTAGCTTTACCAATTTTTCATATAAATTGCGTTGCAGACAGACGCAGTGGTCATATTTTTAACTTCGAACTTATTTCATAAGAGATTGTGATATGAATGGAGGCAGCCATTATGTAGATATGATTTAAATGACATCCAAGCTATAATTTATGCAAATTAAATCCACTTAGAATGGAAACAGAATTTAAATAACTAGAAAAATTCTATTAAATTTAAATACATCTTCATAATCTTCTCATATAGAATTAAAATTGATATAGAAATTTGCAATGTTACCAATTAATATTAAAAACCTTATTACAATATATTAAATTTCTTCATATAAGTTACCCAATTTTTAAGAATTTAACAAAAAAAAAACAATAAACTTAAAAAATCTTAAAAATTATATTAAATAACATCTTCCATTATTCAAATAAAAATCCTCTAAAGGTCCCTTTGGAAATCTAATTGGGTAAAACAAGAAAAAAAGAAAAACGTTGACATAAAAGTGAAGGAAAGAACTTTATTCTAAATACAAATAGGAAGAAAAACCTAAAAAGGGCAAACAAATTTAAAAAGATGCGAGATCATTTTAAGCTTTCCTTAACGATATTTAATACACATTTCATTTTGTATAATGTACACTTCTTGAAAACAACAACAACAAAAAGAGAAAAATCTAAAGGTTTCTTCTCCCATTTCCAATTTTTTTTAAAACTTAATTTAAAATTAAAACAAAAAATAGAATAAGGACTAGGAAATGAATAGACCATATAAGCGGTAGCCTCATTTTTCTCACCACCCTATACACTCTCCACAACACATACAAATTGAGAAAGAGAGTAGATAAAAAAAGGGGCCTTGTGAAAGCGAAAAAATTTAACTTATATAAAATTAAGGAGTAGGGAGGGGGGGGGGGGGGTGAGCCTAATGTGGAGGGAAAAAAAATGAACTTTAGGATTTTTATCAACCGTCTCAAAGACTTTTTTATGAGGTTTTTAATTTTTTCTCCTTTTTTTCCGTTTTTAATGGAAGAACATGGTATTTTGCTCTCTTCATTTATTATTTTATGAAGATTACATTCCTACATATTCATTTTAAAATATAATAATAAGTTTTGTTTACATACGATGGTTATTCGAAAAGTGTTTCGGGTATTCCACCAGTTGTTTTTTGATTTCCTACGGGAATTGACGTACAGAAACGTTGGTTAAACTGCCTATAATATATCATATTTAAGCAGCTGTTCACACACTTTTTATTTAACACTTAATTGGTTAAAGGTCTCATTTTTTACAATTTTCTACGATGCGAAATTTTTTTATGGGAGAAGATGTAGAATTTTACCTAAATATGTATATGGCAGTAGGAGAAACATGGATTGAAATTAATTTTCTTTAATTATAAAATTTTTATAATTAATAAAAAATTTCAAACGTTTCGCTTGCGCGCAATAATCAGATTAAATTTCCACCTAATAAAATTCACATTCAAAATTTCCACTCACTTTCGGAGAGTTTATCTACTTCATATTTAGATTTCAATTCAATTTTCATCAGAGTCAAGTCTTACTTATGTGTGTGTTTGCAAGAAAGACCATATCATTAGCTCAAAGCTCATTTTCGTGATTCCAACTTAGAATAAAGTCAAATTAACCTACAAATTATTTGAGAACACCAGAGAACTAAAAAAACTGATTAAAAAATTTAGTGCAAATTTTAAACCCCTACATTCGCATTAAACTGAAATTTTTTTGGGAATAGATTTATTTGCTGTGAATTTCACTGTGATTTTTCAATTTTTTCAATTTTATGCACAAAGTTCTGAAAAAATTTGATTAGTTGTCAACAAAGTGCCGTTTGCAATAACCACAAATCTTTAAATTTTTTTCCATTTCTCATACATCAAAACTTTTCTTACACAGTTACCCTTATTGTTATAAAACATCAATTCTAAAGAATAATTTTACAAAAAAAAGATAAAAATCTTGTATACCTTTGAGATAACAAAAACGTCCATTTTATGTGTCCTTTCCATAAATGCACAATTTCATTTGAACGCAACTTATAACTTTTATGTAAATTTTTTTATTGTTTCTCTATGACCCAAATAAAATATATTTTAAATATTAAATTCCAAATTATATTGGTACCTACGAACGTATGTCTGTATGCAAGTATGTATGGAAATATTAAAAAAATGCAATTTCAATAAAACTTTTTATAAAAAATGTTTTAATAGTTGCATATGAAATAAACTGTAACTAGTACAAAATGTCGTAAACAGAAGACGAAAGAAAGAACACACAAGTCATCTAGTATCGTGAACTTTCCGAATAACTTAGGTATGTGGATATGTATAAAGATAATATTCAAATACACACACTCACTTGGTCGTACATTGTAGTATTGTACATCGAAGTGAATAAAATAAAATGCATTAAGTTGGCAATATAAGGATTTTCTATACATTTGTACATACAAGCATACAAAATAGTTTATTTTCCTTGTTTTCTTTTTCAAAAAGGATATGCGGTTTAATTGAACGTACAAATGTTTATTTTTTTTTCACTTCCTCAATATATTTTCGCTTTACATATAATATATTTGAATATTTATATAATGTATGTATGTGTGTATGTGTACATTTGTAAATAAATTTATCAACGGGCTGTATTCCATACAATATAAGGAAGGTATTGTAATCACATCAAATTTCACATGCCGAAATTTCAATGAAATAAGAGCCGAAAAACTTTCAGCCTATTTGCCGGTGAAGTTAAACGTGTGTCACGTACCTCAATTTAAGCTGAATCGATGATAATTCTAATGAAATTTTTATATCTGAGCTTGTGAATAGCATATCTGAACTTAGTTTGAAAATTAAATGAAGTTATTAATTGAGGTTTGGTTTCAGTCAGATCACAGCAGGTATAGAACTTTATAGAGCTTTTAGAAAGCTTTTATTTTACATTTTTTTTGTCATTTTAGGATTTAAGGTAACAATTATTAAAGTTGAATAATCGACGGGGAATTCAAAATTTTTTTTTTGAAAAATATCAAGATTGGGAGATTGAGCAATCAGTAGGTGATGGACTCAACACTTTTGACCATATTTAAGAATGAAATTAATAAAAATTTCTTGAAATCTAGGATGTGAGTTCTGTAAATCAAGGAATTCAACTATGACAATTGAAAAGCTTTTTAAGAAAATCGGTTTTCAGGAACCAAACCTTTTCAATATTTACGTTTCTTAAGATATTTCAACTAAAAGTTCACAGTCTTTCTTAGCATATTCGAATGTGATTAAAGAATACTGGCAAATACGATGGATCGATTATGAATTGATCCCAACACATTTTGTTTTTTTGCTATTTTCTAATATAATGGCTTTTCACTTGCTCTCTTATTCGATCCATCCTCTATCAAAATATCATGACTACATACACACAAACATGTACATATCCATGCTTAAGTTTAAAAAAAATTATTTATAGTATTAAATAGTCTTATGAATGATTCAATTCTCAACGTTTCCAAACTGTATACGGAACAAAAAAAAAATTAGATAGATTGTGACTTGCAAGGATAATATTATCCTAAATAACAAAAAAAAAACGAAAAAAAAAATATTAGCCGTAAATGCAATATTAGACCCTATAAGTGTGGAGTATATGTTATAAATGAGGTTATTAAATTGCAGCTTTAGTTCTCAGGAGAAATTCATTGATTACAAATACAAAAAAAAAACAAAATCCTTAGAATGTTTGCATTTTAGAATATGCGGTATAAAAATCTTACGTTTTTCCGTGCCCCGACTTTTTTTTTTTGAAATTTTTTTAAATTTAAATCAGGAAAACAAAAAACCAAAAGAAAATTATTAATAGGTTTGTGAGGACATTTTGTGATTGATGAAAGCGATTTAAAATAATAAAATGTCCACATTTTTCACCCTAGATCCGCAAAAAAAAAAAAAAAACAGGGAGAACGAAAAAGAAATTGTCTAAATAAAAATTTAAGTAAAAAAGCAGCCGAAGAAGGAAGAAAATAATGGAAAAGAAGCAATGAAATTAAAAAAAGGAATTTTATATAAGGAATGGTAATTGAAAAATGAGGGGATCAAAATAAGTGGGAAGTTTTTTTTCCTGGGTTATGTGAGGGCTTTGTTTTTCTTCAAAATGTGGAAATGCATGATTTTTCTTAAATAATTTCGGTTGATTTTAAGATAAGAACAAAAAAAAAATTTAAAATATTAGTCAAAATGGTTTAAAAGACTCGATTTCCTAAAAAAGATGGTTTCCTTTAAGAAAAATTTCAAACAGAATTCGAAAATTTTTAATTAAATTTTTTTGAAATTTATTATTGTTTTTTTAATAAAACAAATAAAAATTGCAATTTCCGTATTAATTTAAGATTAAGGATTTCAATTTGGAAGATCGCATTTTATTAAATTTTATAAAATTAATATCATTTTTATGTTTCTCTAAAGCGCGACATATATTGGAACACAGTCTGCGAAACTCTCGAAGCATCCATCATCCAAATTAAAATCCTTTCCTGAAACATGAAATGGTCTACAAATTCTGTAGACCATTTCGAAAATTCTCCAAGAAAGTCTCCAAACGTTTTTTATCCATTCATACCATGTATCCATATATAAGTTTTATTATTTGGTTTTGTGTCAACACTTTGTTATATGCCGCCCATTTAGATCTACGATTTAGGAGCCAATAGTTTTTCATATACTTGTTAAGTTTCAAACAACATTTACACCTCTTCTTCATTAGCAAATGGCTCAATCCCATAAATAATGCTCTTCTACATTAAGTTTTACATATATAAACTTTTAACGCATTTTTACAAAAATGTTGCATACATTGAGGCGAAATTTATTACTCTACAAAGTTGTTTTCGATTAAATTCCGATTAAAATAAATTTATTAATTTAATTTCAGAAAATTAAAATATTCTAATTGATATTTACTCTATACACCACTATAAAGTTCTATATATGTATGTATTTAGTGAAAAAAGAGAAATTATATTTAAATTAAAAATCTGTGTCTCTTTTAAATGATAACCATACAATAGAGGTTTAAACACAAAATTATGTAAGTACAAAATGTTTGTAATATTTTAGAGAAAACATTATAAAATTTAAATAATTTCTCTTATACTAGGCTAGCTATATAATAAGGATCATAATAATTGCAAATTGCAACTCGTCCTGTAAATATTATGTAAATTAAATACTTTAAAAATAATTTTTATCTACACATAGATGGTCCCGTGCACAACTATGCTAACTCTAAAAATTTAGTTTGGCGGAAAATTAATTTGGAATTTTTTGGTTTTTATACAAAAATAACATCTATATACGAGCAGGCCTTTGCTCTTTAGAGAAATAAATAATTGAAATAAATTTCGGGTTTGCGTCTAAGGTTTTCAAAATTTCTCTATTTGTTGCAGTTTATAATATTAATTATTTATAAATTAATCCAAATTTATTAGAATAAAACAATTTGACATTTTTATGACAGAAGTTTTTGATATTTTGTAAATGGAATAAATATGCATGACACGTTTAATATGCATTGTTTTGGTATTCTTGATCAGAATACCAAAACAACGCATATTAAACTTAAATTACAATGTGGTTTTAGCCAAACTTTACAGTTGATGTATAGTTTTGCATAATACCTTTCAAATAAAACAATATCCGTGAAAATATCCTAGTTGACTTGGCATTGTTTTGCATGGAATCATCGGCATTGTAAACATATACATAATAGATTATATTTTTAGTGTAGGTGTAAGAGACCAGGTTGAATTTAAGTAAAGTTTAATGACATTCTAATCTTTTTTTAATTCATTTCTGAACAAAATGAGAGAACAAAATAAAGAGAAATATATTGTAGAAAAGAAGATAAAAAAAACTAGAAATTAGACAGAAAATTAAGAAAAGATTATAAAAATAAAGGCAGATAGGTGATTGAGCGGAGAGAAGAGAGAGAGGAGTAACTATCTGTGAGGAATGAGGATGTCTACTATTTTATGCACATTTTATATACCCGTAATATGCATATTACATACACGCACACATACCTATATATTTTTATAATTTTATCCTTTTATAATCTAACATATTATACGTATATAGTTATAAATATCCTAAAAATAAGATCTTTCTCTTTCTCTTTTTTCTTTTTTTTTTGTAAAAATAAAACCTTTATTGTATGTATAAGAAGTTGTGTTTAACATACAGGATATTAAATAAAATGTATTATTGCTAATGGTTTGTATCACTATAAAATATTCAGTTAAGAATAATGTCCTTCGTATACACTCACATATAACACTACACATAATGCATATATACTTATATTTACATGCATACATGTAAAGTATATACAAGTATATACATGTACTTGGAATATTATTGAAATTTATATCATGTAAATGTAAGAACCTGTAAGAAATATTATGTAACAACAAAGAAATAAAATAAAAAATAAAAAAAACACAATTCAAAACCTACAGAAATACGAGAACTTCAAAGTGTACCTTACAAATATAATAATTTTAAAAACGCCATTTTCTATATTTATACAGAATTTTATGTATGTATGTATGTATATTGTGTGTACAAAATTTTTATTTCATTTCTTTTGCTTTTAACAATTCTTACATTTTTCAGTTTTACCAACACCGCATTGCGTGTACCCTTTTTGGGGAAAATATTTTTTTCACAACAAATTTTGCATATCAAGTTTTCAACAAGAATTTGAAGTAATCCATGGCGGATGAGTGCGAAAATCATTGCAGAGCGATATTTGTTAGTCTACGCAGTGTTGATAATGCCAAGTTTCTTAGTTTTACGATGATCAATAAATACATCAAGCAGGTACAAGCACACCTGAATCTTTAAAAAAAAAAACCATTCGCCCAATACTTTGTATACAGGACTTATCCATCCAACACAAAAGAATCCACAAGTTTTTTCACGAAAATCAGGGATTAGTAACTAAAAGTCAACTGGTCCCAAAGATACCAGTCAACTGGTTTTTCTTATATTTTTATTTTTCAACATTATAGTTGTGAAATGAGTGAACTGAGAAATTCCCATTAACAAAACAAAATTCGGGAACACAGACGTTATCCTGGTCGACGATACTATCTCCGGGGAGATAGTATCTCTTAAAATTTAATACTTTAATAGTGTGTCCGATTCGAACTCCAGAAACTGGATACATTCTAAGAATAAAATTTACATATAGATATGTAGAAACTAATGCAGCACATTTCCTCCCAATCTTGTGCATCCCTTTAGCATTAGCAAACCGCCCTAGAATAAGGTTATTATAATATTTGACAATATAGTAAGGACGATATACTACCAACTACCGTTAGATATGTGCTGATCACATCAAATTTTCCTACTGTTTCTTTGGTATCTTCCTCTTTTTAAGAAGAACTCTATTCTATATTTACATTCAAGCCCCCCACTAACTCTTTATATTCTCAACTCATATACCATATTTAGTATTTTACAAACTTCAAAAACTTTTTCAATTTAATATTAATATTTTTTTTTTCAAATATGTACATACATTACATACGTATGCACCTACATGTATACATAAAAATATAATATCAGTCTGTGTTTGGTTTAAGTGGTTAAGTTGAGTGCCAGTTGAATTTTTCGAGCATTAACGCACTTTTCAAGGTTTTTTCTTTAATATCTTTTATGTTATACAATATTTGTGTATATTTGATGAATAAAACGGGATGATTATAACAAGAAGTAACGTGTGTAATTTTTACATATTGTGTGTTTTCTATATCTCTATGTACATGTAAGCTATATACAGTCCAAATGTTATAAAATATCCATAACAATATATCAGATTTTCTATTGTCCTTTATATAAATATGAATAATACCTGTATTTTTGCAGATCCAAGCAAGTATGCATGTATGTGTATGTGTTTATATTTGAATTTATAAATTTTTTAAAGGGAATAAAAAAAGAATTTTTTTTTTTCTTTCTAAACTATGTACATAACTACATATATACATGGATTTTATGTTTCAAAGGAGATGTAGGTATCTTTATAGCTATATTATGAAGACAATAAAAGAATGCGTTAAAATATTTAACAATTCTATACACAAATAGAACAGCTATTGTACAATATTATGTTTACTCTTTACAATATGATCCTATTTATATTATGTATACTGATATACTGCATGTTATGTGAATACAAACGTATAAATATAGATGTAGATATACTAAATATACTGCATATTCATCCATAGTATATAAAAATTGTGCAGGTCAAATTATTTTTGCATGTCCATGCGATGTATAACAATACGAAATTTATATTTTCAGAATATCTAAATTGTATATATACATTAAAGTATCTACTCAGAAATGACACAATCTCATTTGTTCCTTCCTCTCCATTAACATACCAAATATATTATGAATGTTACCAAAGATAACAATGTAGAAAAATTTAAGTTATACTTTAAAATTTATTTTTTCTTTGGAAAATTTTATTACTTGATTTTTAATATTAAAAAGCGCTATTACAGTTGACAAACACTTCAATCTGTCAAAATTTCATTAAAATATTCTAATTATTTCATTGAGTCCAAATGAATAAGGTATTTTAACCTAGACAGTATGATGTGTTAATTATGGAACCGGTTTTAATCATTTAAAGTTTAATTGCAACAAAAATAAATGATAAAATATGGAATACCTTAACAAATATTGACAGCTGACGTATGTCATCCAATATTCAAAAAAGCTCTCAAATAGGCGCAGGGTTACTTAAATCTGCAATGTTTCTCAAAGAATAATTATTTTTCTAGTAGGAAGAACAGTTAATACTTCTTACTGAAAACTACTGAAAACTCAATAGCACGGAAAATTCGATTTTAAAACTTGTTCAAGTTCTCTATGAATTAAATTGTATATAATTTGGCAACACCATGAAAAAAATTTCACATGTTCTTAAATTCATATTATTATCTCTCTTCATCTCCCAATACTCAGAAGACCTTCGTTATAATTTGGATAAAGCTTTTCAAATAATATGACCATAGTACATATTGTATACCATGTATAAAATGTATGTATTATATACGGAGAATTCTGTGGTTCTATATATATAACTGTTATATAAGTTTCACATGCTAAAGAAAATAAAAAATATAAAATAAAACTTATTTTTACGTTTTTAGAATAAGTTATGCCACATTCACATACAGAAAGCCTTATGCTATATAGGTTCTCACATTATGTTTACTATAAAATTGAGGTTGGTAATGAAGATACAAGAGGTTAATTCAGTTTGCTTTAAAGGTTACAGAAAAAATTTTTGTTTCTTGTGTTTGCCGAATAAATTTTATTTTTATTCCCATATACACAATATGAATACAGTGTAGGTTATTAAATTATTAACTTTAAAATAAGTAAGGTCATAAAAAACAAAATTTAATTGTTTTAATTTTAAAGAAAATTATTTTGAAATTATCAAGTGTACAAATAAAAGTTGAATGTTTAAGAACTTGTTCAACCCGTTGCTCTTAAATTTATAATAACTTTTAATTTTAAGAGGTCATCTTGTCCTTATCAACACTCTTATTAGGAAAAATTTTAATTTCCAACCATAAAATTTATTTTGTTGCAGCATATAAAATCACTTGCGAATAGACTTTCTATTTCGAATGGACTTCACCTTATAAATGGGACTCATTCTTTTACATATAATGAATCTAACTCTGAAATTTGAAATCTCAAAAAAAAATTTAATTATATGGTCAACAACCTACATTCTGCAATGGGAAAATGAAAACTGGAAATAGCTTGTAAAACAACATGAAAATTATTTCAATTTTCCGCGAAGGAAGAAAACTCAATCATTAAAGTTTCTAGTGTACAACAATAAATTTTTCCTTATTTTCATTTTTGTCTTTGTTGTAAGCAACAGCGATGACAGCAGGGCTTAAAGTAAATTTAATTTTCAAAAAATTTCTCTATTTTTATTTTCAAGTTAATGTAGTTTTCTTTACAAATGTTCCAGCTGTAATTTTAATGTTATAAAAAATACAATGTAAAATTTAAAATTAAATACAAGATTTCCACAAAAATCCCATGTAAAAGAATTAGAAAATTCCAATTAAAAAAAATGTTGAATTGAGTAAATTAGATAAAGTAAATTTACAAATTTACTTGATTAAAGTGGAAAAAGAAAAAGGTTTCCTGTGCAATTATTTTATACATTTTGTGCATATTGGAAGAAACGTGCAAATTTCGGAGCTTGGAAATAGTTTCTGTTACAAAGTTGTACGTTAAATGTAGTATATTTGTTATTCTGTACCAAAATTTATAGATAAAATTTAATTCAGAATTGATGAAATATTTATCGAGGAAGAAAAATTTTCTTATACACACACGTACGTGACTCAAACTTACTCACTTATGTGAGTAAGTTTGAGTCACGTACTTAGAACTTCTTCTCCCCCTTAATTTTTCATACAAAAATGAGTACTTACTACGATTTTCGCCGGAAAAATTAAATGAAGGAGCCTCTGACTGTTTTTCCTATTGGTTGTTCAATTCTCTTATATTCGTTTGATCTTGTTTTAGTCTTCCCTGGTTATTTGTAGCCAACAATTTATACACAAAAAACATAATCGTTAAATTGTTCCAAAAGAATCACAGCTAAACATACAGTAACTGTACAGTAGCAAAATCTTTAAAATATCTTGTAGATATCGTTGTAAAAGAGGAATTATTCGTTCCTTTAAAGCATAATGTTGAACTGTAACAAAAAAATATGGTATGCGCATCATTATGGAATTGCACTTAATGAACGAAACAAATCGTACACCTAAACAGTGTATGTAATTCTGACATTCTAAATGGCGAAATTGATTGGACTTCTATTGGACAGACATCTATATTCAACATCATTCGTAATCATACTTTTAAATTCTTCTAAAGAAACAAAGATATTAATAAATTTTATTTAAAATTAAAGTGACAGAAAATTAATTGTCACTTAGATCATTTTGTGTTTTCTGCTCAACAAAAAATTACTCTCGCATTACTCTTAGAAATTATTCCTTCATATTTCTTTTAAAATTATCAATGCACATTTAGTATTTTTTTTAAAAAAGAATAAAAATTAAAATAAAAAATAATGTGTTTATTACATTATATAGAGATGACAGCAATTAAGCTTTCAATATTTGAATACAGATGGTATTACCAGCTAAACAATGTTTATGTTGCAAGTATGTTGAGAAATCTACTATTTTTGTTTTTGACTTATTCTTCTTTCATTCAAGTACTTAAAAGAATTTTCTCTTTCTCCAGCATGCATTTTTTGTTTTGTTGAATTTTTGTAGTTTTGACTAGTGATGACGATTGGTGTGATGATAATGTTGAGTATATCATTCCTGTTTCTAGTTTTTATACAGATTTTTATATTTTTTATAGTAATATTTTATTGTAAATCGAATTTTAACTGTTTGTATGTAATAAAAATTTGCTATCGGAGAAAAAAAATGGTTTTATTATGTGATTTTTTCCCATCAATGATGAAAATGAAAAAAAAAAATTGTTGATTATTGCAACAAAAAGATAATGGAACATAAAATTGGAAATAATAAAGAAAGCAAATATAAAAGTATAAGTGCTGTTTGTGATGCTGGAAGAGAATGGAAGATTATCTACAATTTATTGTTTTACGCACATACTTGCATGGCTATAGAACAGTAATAATATAGTAAAAGATTCTCAAAGCATTTTTTTCAAAATTTTTTAGTTTCATTTCTTTATTTTGCTTGTCCTTGAACATAAAAAAAATTCTTTGATATCTGATAAATATCATAATTTTTGAAGAAGCCAAATAAAAAAGTACATACATTATGCACACATGTATAAAAAAAATCAAAATGATTGAAGGAAATTTCTGTTCCATCATTTTTGTCAGAAATATTATTATTATGAAATTATAAATCATATACGCACGTACTAATATAGACGCAGTAGTAATGGCTGGGTTATAATTTTTTACACTTAGAATCTTTTAGCAGATTCTATTTATATTATAGTACTTTCAAGAATAGGGCATTGTGGCCGTGATGTCGTTTGATTTTAGTACTTATTGTAATTTTGCGATCGCGAAATTTTTTCATTCAAAAAAATATCAAAAAATTGTTAGTATGAAAACGAAATTAGATGTTCGGGCAATTTAGAGCGAATTATTTTCGTAGATCATACTTTTTTTGTTTTTAAAAAGCTTTCGAAAATTGGTATAACTTCCGAATCACAAATTTTTAGAAAATCTATGCCAATTTCGAAAATTTATATAATTTGGCGGACAAAACTTTTCGAGAAAATTTTTGCGAATTTCGAAAATTAAATTTTTCGAAAATATAAGTGAACATCGAAATTTAAATTTTTCGAAAATGTAACCGAATATGGAAAATTATTTTAAATTTGCCGTAAAAAATTAAAGGCTAAAAATTATATACTAATTCAACCTACATACATTTAATAATAAATGTAATAATTCAATTTCGAAAAATTGTATGAATTTCGAAAATTTATAATAAACTCGAAAATTCAAGTAATTTTCTAATTTTATACTAAAATCTTAATGTGAAAAAATGTAGTAAAATCTAAAACTGTAGCAACTTTGTAACGCAGTATGCTTTTGACTTACGATTTCAACTCTGAACAACGTTAAACATCTCTTTTAGAGAATGAACATAAAAAACAAAAAAAAAATAGAAGAAAAAAAATAAAATCATTCTCATTTGAAGGAAATTGATAAAGGCAGAAAAGCAATGTGGTTTATATTCAAAAATGGCTGAAATTATATTTAGTTAATTTTGAACATCTCAATATTACATATATAAAATGAAAAAAAAAACATTGACAATACAAAAAAAAAAACAACAACAAGCAAAAATACAAAATGTCAGTTATCTAGAATGAAATCTCATCAATTGTTATCTAAAAAAAGGAAGAAAAAAACCTAAAAAGAATAATCGGAGATGAGATTTTTCTTTTTCGAAATTTTGAATGAGTGATGGAGTAATTCTAGATGAATATTGCCATGATGAGATTTTTCTATATAATATAATAATATTCTTGAGATGAACATTCAACATTATTGTATTATAATGTGTTCTGACTTATGTGTTTGTTGTAAATTTGTAATATTAATGTAAGTGTATTTTTTTTATAAATACTGCAAAATACACAATTATACGCACACACACATTCCTGTGCTCCTGTTTTTCTCATCTTTTTTTTTACTCTTCCTCTCTCTATATACGTCAGTAATAATTTCTCTTGATTTAGTATTATGATGGTCTAATTGACATTTACAAAATGCTTTACGTATATATTATAAAAGATTAGATGGAGTAGAATTCCTTAGACAAATAAATTGGGCATTTTAGAATTAGTGTGCACTTTGTATAGTCAATTATATTAAGTATTTTATAAATTTTTACAATAAAAAAATAAGAATGAAAAATTTATAATAAATTGATCAAGATGTTCTTATCTAAATTGAGTACATATCTAAGTTAACTAATGTTTTCAAACACTAGGACACTTGAACATTATAAAAAGTCATTCATTACAAAAATTCAGTTTATTATATTTGAATTTTATGGTCTTTTATCAAGCCTAATAATATTTAACAAAATTATTAATTGAAGGGAAAAATCCAAGAATTTTTTATTGAAGGGTCAAAAAAAAAGTAAGGTTAGTTTTATTTATGCAACTTTTATTACTTGTCACTGTCACCAGATTTGGGAATGTATGGAAAAAAAAACTGATGGAAACATTTATCACATTTAATTTATACATGTGGTGTTTGGATATTGATGCCATAAGATGTTGAAGATTTCAGCAGTTAGATACTTTTATACAATTTCGTGATTGCTCGTTTACCGGGCGTTGATCCAAATTTTGCTAAATTATAGATTTTAAAATGGAAAATTCAAATACTAAACATCTCGATTCTTTAGTGAGTTAGAGTGGGCAGTTATATGGGAGTATATGTATGTGCGGATATTCCAAAATGCAGATCGAACGTCAACTTGATTTATTTAACAATACAATTTTAATTGCTCAATTACGTCATTAAAATTAACTCATACTACAAGCTTTATGAAATATCACGTTTTGTAAGATTGTGAGGACTCGAATTACAAATATAGAAAATATTATTAAGACAATTAAAAAGTTTGTCTTCCAATTGTTCAGTTAAAATTATTTATTTTTGTTGAAGAAACTTGTTGTTCTGAAAATAGGAACATGAAATAATTTTACTCTAATGTCGTCTCTTCAAGTACAAAATTTTATGAAGACAAGATGTTAAAGTTAAACCAACACTATAATTAATAGGTGTCAAAACTTTTTGTTATTTGTGTATAACAGTATAACAGTGAATTTTCTTACTTACATTGTGTTTTACGCGAATTTGATTTGTTATACACGGTGAGGATGGCGTTTGATATTGCAATTTTAAATATGTGGTACAAAAATATTTTTTCAGTAAAAAACTTTAAAAAAAATATTTTTACCACAATTAATTAGATAAAAATTAAACTTTAAAACTTTTAGACTCTTGCATGGTTTTTTTGAAAACTAAAGTGTTTTTTGTGTGGAAAATAAATTAAATAGGGTTTAAAGCAAGATTCATTCGAAAACAATCACTAAATTATGAATTTGATATTTCATTCAAATATTGCTTATTTTGGAATAAACCCTAAGCTTCGGGAAAATTTTAGTACTTGATACACGAGACGTTTACCACAGTAGATTTAAATGAGCCACTACCTCTCTTTTAGATTACATGTTGAAAATTTTTAAGTATAGCTGTTGTTCTAACAAATCTATTTCTTAATTCAAAAAAGTGAAAAATTTTTAAAGGTTATGTACAAAATTATTAAGGTTTTTATTTAGTTTGAAGCTCATGCTTTATATAATATTTTTCCTTTTAGAATGGGAGGGAATTCGAATTCGGGCTTTTTGTATATACCATAAGTTTCTTGAGAAAAGCAGGAAATATTTTTCACTCATATATCTTTCATTTCAATTAAATATTTAATTGAGGGCATATTTTTATAACAGTACTTCAAATTTAGTCTTGTATAAATAATTTTCTTCTATTGTTCTGTTTTGCAGTAATTTTACTAAAGCTTTTCATCCATTTAATATTAGGGTCAGATACGAGTATATTAAAAAGGTGAACCCTTGCCAGAATCCACTAAATTTTCAATGTATGGTAATCAAAATCTGCACCAGCATTCAAAATTGCACTATACGATATGGAATGTTTAATAAAATTTCTTTAGAATATTAAGAAATAAAATTACAAAAATCTTATAAAAACAAATTTTAATATGAAGAAAACTTTTACGTATATTTTGTAGTTCAGAAAAAATTGCATGCTTTTAGGGACATTACAATGTACATACAAATATTATGAGTATTTTAAAGGTTTTATAAAATAAAAAGGGTATAAATACTTTAAAAACTTAAAAAATTAAAGAGTACATGAACTGGGAAATTTTCACTCAAGATCTGGCATATGGGAATGCTTTTAAACGCCAATGGAAAATTTATATTAAAAGCAATAATATTGTCCTTAACATTTTAAAATATTGAATTTCAATTTAAAATACAAAATGATCCTTGAAATTTAGAAAATAAAAATTATTAAGTTTCGTTACATAACATTTATGATACCAACTAAAACCAAACCGAACCCAACCCAACTCATATTATTATTTTTGTTTTTTTTTTTATAAATTGCAATTGACCCAAATTTTTTCTCAATTGCCTTAAACTTATTTAACACTCAACTAAATACATTTATTACCTACTTGGTTCTCATACAATTTCTATAAAGAATTTTCGTTTCTTATCTGAATTCAATGTTATTTTCCTTATATATTTTTGATTTTTAGTCTAGGAAGTTAAACATTTTTTTTTATACCTCATAAATTAAAATTACCACATTCAATTTTATTCTAATAACGTATATAGTATAACATTTATATAACTATATAACAGTTTATAATAAAATGTACATTTTGTAGTTTTCCTCCTCCTTCTTTTTAATAAAATTGTTTTCTAAATTTTTCCCCTATAGCACATAAATTAACCATCTATAAACTACGAGTATATCCAATATGCAATAAAATTCTTTTTTGGGATAGGAAAATGAAAAAGTTTTGCAATTAATCCAGTAAATCGTAGGATATCGCGTGTATATAAATTTCATTTTATTTTTATTTTTTCTCTTTCTATCTATATTGAGTTGTACAAGAATGGTTTAACTTTTCCCTAAATTATAATAATTTTGTTCTACATCAGCTTTTATACTAAAGCAAATGAATTACAGTGTATACAATGCTCTTATATAATAAAAGGAATGAAAAAAACAAGAAAAAAAGGAAAACCACACAATTTTGTTGGATTTTTCTACAATAATTTCTTATAAAATTTTTATTACCCTCTATATGTGCACTCCATACTCTCATATAGAAATAAATATTATGTTTGGTAAGTATTGGTAAATTTTGAGAGCTTATCTAGTTTTATGTGTGTAGCTTATCTCTAGTGTAAAATTTTTTAATTTAATAAAATAATTTGTATTTCAGTTAAGTATGGAATCGTTTAAAGATATTACGTGTAATTTATAAAGCACAAACTATATCCGAAAGCTAATCATTTTAATCTCGAATTTCCTAAGATGAAATACCAAAACAATTTCAGAGGAAAAAATTTAGAGAAAAACTGCCTTAAAAGTCTCAACTTCTGCGATATAAAAACAATTTCACAGCAATTATCTTATGCAGAGAGTACTTGGAGGACATAAATCAGAATGAATGAAGTAATTCAAAGAGCGAACATTTGGATGAATGATTTACGACTAACGGAAGTTAAAACAGAAGTAATTATGAAAATTACGAGACGAGTACTAACAGCTATATCAAATGGAGAGCATAAGACAGTAAATTTTTTTAAAGACAAATTTAATTAACAGATTTACACTCTGGTATAAATTAACTTAACAGACTAGTTGACAGACTCGGAACTTGTTTAAAATGTGGGAGATCCTATCAAATTTGATTGCAATTCAGGATATCCGAAACGAGCGATTACAACATGAATCAAAGTCGCCGAAAACGAATTAGATTCACAATTAGAGCAAGAAGAAGGGAATGACATATCTGAACCATCAAAAAGAGGCAGAGGCAGTATAGGTAAAAGACCTCGGAGAATGAAGGAAAAATTAAATTTTATGTTTAAATAGATAATAGATATTATGATGTAAGGTCTAGCCTGAACTGCTTACGCTTCTAGGTTGGTTGCAGGGTTACCGCAGAACTAAGTTGCGCGATTCCAAGTCAATTCACGTACAAGATTCCATTACTCGCTATTTTCCGTACATAGAAGCAAATCCGTATCTAACGTTTTCATAAGCATGCACTCACCATAGCAGTTTGTGTATTAAAGTTTGTGTTATCCATAAACCAGACACTTTAAACTAACTCCGCATACGATAATATAAAAACTTTTATTAATAGTCATAATAGAACACTTAAAAGTGATAATCAACCGCTTGAATGATTGCATTAAAAAAAATTATCGAAATGAACATTTTAAAAACTCTTAAAACTATTAAAATTTTGCTTATGTTTTCATTGCATGCATAACTTTTAAACCCTACAATAAAATAAAAAAAATTAGGAAGAAAAAAAGCTAAGCATGCATGCATGCATGTGTGAAGATCTTAATGTTTTCGATTTTTTTTCAAGTTTTTTCTTGTAGGGAATTTTGTATATCTGTGAAAATATGAAAAAATCACAGCAACAATACAAATGCTCGTACTGCGTTTCTATCTTCATAGATAGCCGTGAGAGCAAAAAAATAATTTAGTTTTATTATTTTTTTTTTGTTGTTTTTGCTATTGTTTACTAGGGATTATGGCAATTTCAAATAATATGGGAACTGGATGCTAAGAATAGGATAAAGGACAAAAAAAGAGAGGGTGTAAAGGGTGGCAAAATGGCTTTATTTTATTGTTTTTCTTCCTATCTTCCCCCATCGCTTTTCCATATTATAAATAACTGTACAAGGAAAATCCTCATATTAGTTATAAGTGGGTAACAATTTGATATTTTACAGTTTTCCATTTGAAAAGGAAAGCTTTGGACAATTTTTTTATTATCTTGTTTCTATTATTCGCCGGCGTTTTGTTCTGTTTTATTTAGTTTTTCCGTTAAAGTATTAAAAGAAAATGAAATTATTGTTTTTAGTTCAACTTTTTGTCATACAAACATACTCGTGCTTATCAACGTATCGTATAACAAAATGAAATATACAAGAAGGACAACAATACTAACAAAAAAATTAAGAGAAAACAAAAGAAATAACTAATTTTGTAGGCAGTTCTTGTGACATTGTACAGCGAAAAATTTCAAAAACAAAATGCTAACAACACGAAATAGAAAAACACTAAAAAAACAGAAAAACAAAATATTTTATAAGGATATTTTAAGTGGTTAAATGCGAACTGATTGGTTTTTTTTTTTTGCTTTTGTTGTACATGGGGGCCTTGGATTATTATGGATTGTATGTTATTAATTCAACAATGCATATGGTAATAAAAATTTTTCATATTTTATGTGTTTCGAATAAGTTGGGAATTGTTTTAAAATTATTGGATGAAAATAAAACCTAATAATAGCCCTTTGTGTATGGCATATTAAAATATTTAGTTCGGATATAATCTATTAGAACATTTTTATATTTCTTTTCAAATTGTTTTGATAAGAGTTGATTGAATCTTTCGAAAAAGCAATTTCATTGATAAAATTACTATTGGTTGTATGTCATTTGTTATATTTGAAGTGGAGCATATCTTGTGTATTTTTAATATTCAATCAATGTTAATTCTGTTTACTGACCCTGACAAACCGCAGTGTGGCAGCTACATCGAGCTGCGAGATCCTCCCCGGGGTCACAAAGCACCCCCCGAAGCACCTCATCCGCAGGCGAGTTACCGCGTCGTACTCACACAGTAAATGCTCCATGGTTTCGTCATCCTCCAGGCATAAACGGCAGACCTCATCCGCCACCCTGCCCATCCTTTTCAGGTGGACCCTCGAGATGCAGTCCTCACCCACACTAATGTCCTCGAATTTGGACGACAGAGCAAGGTCAGACCCTGCTGACCCCCCAGTCCCAGGGGACGCACAAATTTCCTAGAGTGCGCCAGGCAGGTAACCCATTGTTCACTCTGGCTCGCTCCCTCCGGTTCAATGAAGGGAGCCGCCGCTCCCTTTCTGGCAAGACCATCAGCTCTCTCGTTCCCGTCCACTCCAGTGTGCCGGCACCCACATCGAAGTTAATTTGTTGTGCCTGGCCAGGACGCCAAGGGTAGCAATGCATTCTTTCAGCAGCCTGGATCCCACTACATCAGACAAGAGGAAAAAACCCTACTGTCCGACATAATAAAAATACTGCTCTTTCTCATGTTCCTTCTGATATATTCCAGAACACACAACTCTATGGCATATGTCTCAGCCTGAAATATCGATGAGCAGCGCCCGAGGGCTCTTGATATGCTTACGCCTTCACCCACGCCTTCACCCACGCCCTCCCCTTCATTGGTTTTGGATCCATCCGTATAGAAGACCACGGCTCCATAGCCAAGTTGTGGTCCCCCCCGTCCTAGATCCGCCTTTTAGCTAGATCCACAACGTATGGCTTCACTATGTTTCTCTCCTTCAGACCAAAGTCCAAGGGCATGTAGACCACTGATCTCCGCAATGATGCTTAGATGCCCCTAAGGTCACCCGGCTTTGGCTCCCTGTATTGCCTTATCCGCAGTGCCCCTTTCATAGCCTCCCCTTTTAGGTGAATATGAAGCGGTGCCAAGCCCAGGAGAGCCTCCATCGGGGTCGTTGGGCACGTTCTCAGAGCACCCGTTATGCCAAGACATGCGAGGCGCTGCAATCCAGTGAGAGTTGCCCGCACCGTCGTCTGCTCAGCTTTCTGCCACAATATGACAGAAGAATAAGTTACAATTGGTCGAACAAATGTAGTGTAGGTCCAGTAGACCATTTTAGGTCTAACACCTCACGTTTTTCCATATAGCCTCTTCGAAGCCAATAAAGCCCGGGTGGTCCTAACTATGACTCCATCAAGATGAGGTCCCCAGTTTAATCGTTGGTCTAGAATTACGCTCAGATACTTTACCTCCTTGGAAGGCTCAATGTTTGTGCCTCCCAGAGCAACGGGCGCACACTAAATTTCATCCGCCTAGTAAATGGTACAATAACTGCCTTTCCCGGGTTAATGCCAACATCATCGTGCTAGCCCCTCACAACAACGACCAGATTATCAGCGTAGCAATGTACATTATACCCGCTACTACCTACGCTACATCACAATGCACCAGAGCAGGGTAGATAGGACCGCCTCTGCGGGCAGCCACGCATGACCCGAACTGTAATCTTGGCGCCACCCACACTGGCGGTAATATTTCGAGAGCGCAGTATCAACCCGTGGTATCACAACGGGCGTATCTGGGGTAGGTGTACTATCCTAATACAAGAGTTAAGTAAATAACACTTAACTTTTACAAATTTCAAAAACTGAACTCTTTGAAAAAATTCACATTTACCTGCATCAGGAATTCATCTACATTTATACGCTTGTGTTAACATCGTTTGGTACATTTTTTTGTCACTTCTATTTTATATGCACAAATTCCAATTACTTTAACGTTTCATATAAAAATTCTTCTATTGTTAGCCTAAATATTTTTAATACTTAGTGGTACATGGAATCTTAAAAAATTATTTTTAGTTACTCTAACAAATTTTTTAAGTACAACCATAAGAGTTTATTATATTTTTCGGTTAAACAGTTATTCTACGGAAATATACTCGTATTATTTTTTTATCATATTTTTTGAACATCACAAAAGAACTAAAGATGATTCCAAATCCAAGAGAACTGAAGATCAGTTATCTAAAAGTTTACGTCTAAATTCAACAATTCACTACAAAATTATAACTAAAATAAAAATCAGCTGACCGCTGCTCCAACTTTAAAATTAAAATCTGACAAAGAATTGGATAAAAATAGAGTAATTTCTGTTATTTACCATCAGACAAAATCTGATGTCAAACCGAGTTTATACATACACGTCTTTCATAAGACTCAGATTAAATTGAAGATTTTGTCGAATACCTTAACAATAACTTTAACATATAAGACTTGAAGGATGTTTTCAAAAATATTGTTGAATTATCAGAATGTTGTGTAAAATATACCGTTAGTAACACTCAATTTACATTCCCTTCGTTAAAATCTAAGAACTAAAGCACCCCTTTCAGTTCATTTGAATTAAAATTTAGCAAACTCTTGTTTTCAAAATTCCCAGTTAACATGTAATCTACCATGTAATCTGTCTCCTCTACACTACACAACACACACTACACTACACATTTTATTTTTTAAGAGTGCATTAGTTAAATTGAATTTTTCTACACAAAATTTTATTCGATATTTTATAGAAAAAATTAAAAAAAAAAAAAATAAAGAATAGCAAACAGTTACAGTGGTTGTAGCGCAGCACCAGTTAAATAAATTATTTTTTGTCAGAGATTTTTAGTTTTTATGGCTCTCGTTTTTTTTACCGCACATACAAATAAAAATTTGTGTACCAAATTTGTAGTTTTCTATGTTCGTTCAAATAAGAAAAAAACCAAAAATATTTTTTGTTTTCGTATTTTCCGTGTTGTACCAATTTTTGTGTTGTATAAACGCATAGACCAATGTATAGACGCATTTTTTAAAATGTGTGTATAGCACATTAAATTGTGTGTATGTATGTACTTACGTACAATTAAAATATAGGCGAACATTAAAAATGCAAGTTTGTTTTTTGTTAAGATCAAAGTTAAATTTTATACATACAAAATAATTATGTGGGTACAATGATTTTAATATCAGAAATACCGTTATTTATTTTGGACATAAAAAGTTTTTTGACCTAAAACAAATAAAAAAGTCCTTGTTTTTTTCTCATTTTATTTGTTTTAAGGATAAATTACAACTAGTGGTATGTTTTTTTTACAATTATTATTGTTAAATGTAATTGTATGTACGGATATAAGTTTGTTACCAAATTTTTAACATGTATGTGTATATAGTTGGTTTAAAGTTATTGGTTTGGTTTATTTTCGTTGAAAATGGAATGAAATTAATACCAATGGCTTATTATTTTAAAGTGCTGGTTAGTATTTTTATTACAATTACATTATATTTTGTTGTTACACACACACACAGATTATGTATTACATATGAACAGACACAGCATACTTACATATTGAGTACAAGATACATTGCTCTCTAAGGTATACTTGATTTTATGTAATTCGAGAATAAATTGTGGTCTCATATAATTTTTATGCTCTTTTATTCTTGCTGTTTTTTTTTTTGTTGGAAAACTTGCAGGAAAAAAATTTTAATAATAAAAATAAAAGTTTTAAATATTTCAATAAAAGTTAAATATTTTATATAAAAAATTTTATTTCAATTTGTTTTATAAATTTTTAAGTTTTGTCGTTTTTTTAGCACTTTTCCAAACAAAAAAATTTGAAAACAGCTTTTATTGATCTCACTCTGCCCGTACGTCTGTCCATCCGTGTGTTTGTTTACCAGACTTCTTAGCCTTATAATCGACGACCTGTGGCCGACCTGTAAATTTTACACCTTCCGCTTTTTTCATTATTTCTTTATATTTCTCTCTCTCAGTTTCATATTCTCTGTAATCTGAACCTTCATACTGTTTTAAGCTCTCTTACTAAGGGTGAGTAAGAGAGCATTTGTTAATTTTAATTAATACAACGTCGTCGAATTCGTTGAAAATTTTACTTTGTAGGTTAAATGTTAAGACACAAAAATTAAGAAAAAGCCACGGACACTTTTTAACTGTGGAAATGCAGAAGAATTATGTCTGGCTCCTTCTACTTTTTGTTTCAAACATTTTGATACCGTTTTTCTTTTGGAGTCTATACAATAAGCCGTAAAACTTTTAGAAAACATTAACAACTTTTAGATAAAAATAAAAAATTTATTTCGTTAGAATATTTTTTTTTCAACTCCCTCCTTTCTCAACTTAACCCCGCTCCAAATTTGTAAAATTTGAATTTCCGCTCTTTATATTTCGAAACTAGAATGTCCAAATGCAGAAAGCTAAGGGTAAATGCCATTCCATCAGAAAATATAATTGTTTTTCTTCAATTGCGCGATTAACCCATGAATTCGACCATTATATTAGCTCTTCTTTCAATTTTTTTTTCATCTCACCCTAAATTTATGCAATAATTTGGGATATTTTGGTATTTGAATGAAAGTAATTCAAATAATGTAGTGAATTATTTTTAAACAGAATCGTTTTCAATTATTGAAGGGAATAGCGCTACCTAACAAACCATTGGATTGATTTAACTTTTTTTTTTTAGTAGTAAACAGTTATAAAAATTTGCAGAGAAAAAAATTAAGTCTTAATTAATTGAATTTTCATTAAATTTTTATTCAACTCAAATAATTTTTTTTTTTTCAATTATTTCAAATTTCAAATGTTATTTGAGAGCAAGTCGTTCTGCAAGCTATACACTTAAGAAAACTTTTTTAATGATATTGTATAATTTAAGTTTTTGTTTGTAATACGGAAAAAAATAAAAACGTATTTTTTTAACTTTCCCGATTAAGGTTTTTCTGATTACTGGGAATTGACATAATGCGAGTTGTTAAAAGTTATACTCCATCAGTCAGAAATTCATTAAAATTATAAATTTTAGTTAAAAAAAAATACTGTTAATTTTCGGCAGATGAATACCCTAAATTCAATGAGCTATAACAAGTAAAACATTTCTCTCTTTTATTGCATTTACCCCAGAACATTTTAATATTTGTGCTAGTATAAAATTGTAAATAAATATGGAACACGGGTATATACAAGGGTTAAAGCCTTATACATGTAATATAGAAACAAGTCGAGTTGTTATACATTGTTGTTTATTCCGAATTTTCAATGCAAGCAGATGGCAATACTTAGTGAAAATGACTTCAAATAAATGAGAACGTATAGGCAGATGGATAAATGAAACAACGTGTAACGCGACAAGGAAATTGTAGCCAAAGCTTGATCTGCTTCTCACATGGGATCTGATATCTCTCCGACAGGAGAATATTGGCAGTAATAGACTGAATCTAGCTGAACACTGACTGATTGAGAGACATGCCAGGAGGAAGGGGAAGAGAAGGGGACCCGCCTTCTTGGTCTGACGAAATCCAAACGGAGGTTTCTCTGGCCATAATTCAATGTAAATTTAGTGGACCTTGATCTTTTTATAAGCTGGTTCGAATGGAGGGAAAGGGAGAGATCCGGCGGTACCACAATTAACCTAAAAGGCCTAAGCGTACTCTTCGGGAGGTGGTATTCGCCTTAGCCTAACGTAGTTTGACCTAATGACAAGAAAAGGGAGGATATTGAAATCAGAAGTTGCTTTTAATAATATTTCGCATAATATAAATATAGGTCTTTGCAAATTAAGCAACTTTTTTTAAAGCTATAAAATCAAAAAATTAATTAAAATATAAATTTATATTAATTTTAACCTATGAGTACCTAGACTCAAAGATAACCTCACAATATTCACTGAATACTTGTCAAACTTTCTATTTAACACAAATAAAATTTATTAAAAAATTCATTCTATTAAAATTTTAATATTGTTATATGTGGTTTACAAAACTTCTTATATGTGATTATCTTAAAAACTACAACATACTCATTAATCATCATGTAATAAATCTTTCTTCAAGTGATTTTGTTCTTCAAAAACAACAACAACAAAATAAACAAACAAAAAAATTGTTTCCAACTTTTTACTCGGTCTCGGTGTATCAAAATAATTTACTTTATATAATTTACCATTATCCTTTGGTACTTAAGAAAAAACTTTCTCTCTTAAACTACTACAATAACAAAAGAACACACAAAAAAAAAAAACTAATATGCATACACAATGTCTAATAAAATATTTTCGTAACCAATACAGAAGACGTGCAGAATAAAGTTTTGTTAAGAAAATCTTGTTTTTATTTTTACAATAAAGAAAACACACAAAATATTCAACATTTCATTCTGAATAAAAGTTGATCCTTTCATCATGTTAACTGGCATGGCATACAACACTGGCATGATATACAAAGTCGCTGCTCTTTATATTTTGTACTATAAAGTGAATTTATTGTCACGTTTTATTTTTATATTATGTAGGAGCAAAAGTACAAAAAGAAAACTAAAACTTTCCATCTACTTTTCTTGTATAAAGGTAAGAAAAAGTATAAATTTTCTTTAGTAGGTAATCCAGGTTTTTGTACAGTAAAATTTTCATTGTGGTAGGTATAGGTATAAGAGAAAAATAATATTTAACCTATTTATTTTATAGTGTACATAAGAAAAATAGAAAGTTTTTGTTGAGCACTTCGATGATGAATTCTTCTTTTTTAAGTTTAGTAGTACATAATTTGGTTTTCCAGAACTTTACAGTTAGTATATACGATATGGATATAGTTCCTTAAAATTTAAATAAATCTACAATATTCTATATGTTTTTTTTTTATAAATATTTCAAAGGCGGTCAAAAATTAAATTAGGTATAGATTTAAAAGTAAACCGCAAAGTAAAAGAGTTTTTATAAAGAATATTAGTACTTATCTGCCTTTCATGTAAACTCTTCATGAGTTCCAGCTGGTATTTTTGTTATTAAAATCTTTGTAATTAAAAAGTTGTACCTTTACCAGATTTTTTGTTTAATCTTAGATTTTACATTGCTTTTTATATAAATGAAAGATGGAAAATATTTAGAAAAGTCTTAAGGAGTTGTCATGATTTTCAAGGCGAAATTCAAATTGAAATTAGAAAATTCTTCCAATTGTTAAGAGTTAAAGAAATATTTCAGTTGCATGATTTGATTTCTTAAAGTTTGTGAACAAGAATTTCCCAAAACAAATTAAAAGAGATTTGTAAATTCAAGAAATTCAAGACGAACGTTTCTTAATTTAATTTTCAATTTAATATGAAGAGCAATTGGGCTTTTTATCCGCTAATATTCTTTTGGCTAGGGTACAGCTGACCTAAGTAAGTTACTAAATTTTTTTATTATTTTTGCACGAAAAATTTTAACAGCAGATCTTTTGCAGTAGTACCAAATCAATAAAAAATAGTGGTGTTTTTCAGCAAACTACAAAAACGTTCTACCATTGCATATTTTTGTGAAGAACGGCAAACGCGAATTCAACAATAACTCAACCTTTTGTCGTGTATTCTTTCGCATGCCAGCGTAAAACCGTCCAATGATTTCACAGAATGTATGAAAATCTTTTCACCTTCTTTGAGTTGGAGTCTATATCCGGAAGCTAAAATTCTTTGTTGAGAGCTCAAACTGCTTTTTAAGCCTTAAGCGAATAAGGTTTTGTATTCACAATTTTCAATTCCAAATTTACTTCTACATTTTTAAAAAATTTTCAAATTACAATTTTTTTATTTACTCGTAAATATTAAAAACAACACATAATAAATTTTTAAAGAATAATTTCAGTTTAAAAAATATTTTCTCACATAGCTACTATGAGATTTACTAAAAATTTTTAAAACAGTCAAAATACTATAAAAATAATCGTAAATGCAAATAAAACAAAGACATAAACAAACCGTTATCAATAATATTAAATTGTAAAAGTAAATAACCGGACAAAAAAACAAAACAAAAAAAACAAAAATGAAAATTCAAAATGGCGTATTAAAAATTATTGCACTGCGGTCTAAAACTATAACAAAAAAAAATATGAAAACAAAATAAAAATTTGAAAACGTGAAAGTCTCACCGAGAAAAAATTTTTATTTCTCATATTTTTTTATTATTTTTTATAATTTTATTTTTGTAAACTATTAAAATTGGAAAATATGGAAAATATTCATTTTGTTCCATTTGGATATGAAACACAAGAGTCATATTTCATTTCAACATTTCCGCCCTCCATTCGCTTTGTTCGCGTCTTTTTTTTTTTCCATGTTCTTTTCTTTATTTTGTTTGTATAAAAGTTTGGAAATGTTTAAAAAATTTTACTAGTCAAATAATAACACAACAACACTATCAGTTACCTATATACAGTAAAGCACGGATAAATACACACTCCCAGTGATTTTAAACTTGTGTACCCATGTGTAATTTGTACTTACACGTAAGTGTAATTTGTAAACTAAAATAATTCACACGAAACAAAAACAAAATCAGCAGAGCGCATCTTAAAATTTGACTGCTCAAAAATACTCTTAGTAAAAAATTGAGAAAATCGGAAAACTTCAGCATAAACACTAAACTGAGTTTACTACAAATTCACCTGAATTAATCAAATAAAAATTTAATTTGAAAAAGCAGTGAGAGACGTCTGGATTCAGTTTACATATATTCAAAACACTCATAATTTGATTTTCTATGTCAATTGCATTCAATTCTAAATTATTTTGCTCCATTGATTCCACGACATTTTTTTATTCATAATTTCCACTGTGTCATGTCAGCTGTTTGTCAGTTATGGCAATAAGTGCAAGAGAGTGTTTTTTTTATACTAAAAGAAAAAGTGATTGTGAATCGATTGTGAACTTATGCGTACTGCACTTATCCGAACTAACAGATTGGAACGAATGGTACATGGGAATTTAAAAATTTTTTACTTGGGCGAGTTCTGCATTTATCCGAGTTACACTTAAGCGTGTATTGTACTGTATATGTTCTTTGTTCCATCTGTAATAATAAAAATATAATATTTAATTAATCCATGCTTTAAGGCTACATTTTGATCATCCGGACTGCAGTATAAAGGAAAAAAAAAGGAAAAACCTGTGTTTTTTGGTTTGTAAATTTTCTGTTTGTACTTTACACAAAATACTGCGGTGTGAAAATTGTTTATAGCATTTATAACGTTGTACGTACACTTGTGAAAATATGAATAATTCTTTCTTTAATGGAAAAGAGATTATTTTAAGTTTTGCCGAATATTGTGAAAATTTTACTAAAAAAATGTGATTTTGTTCAAAATTTTTATTTTTTTTTAACTGAATATTCAAACCTATTTTTTAAGGACTCAATAGACTCTATTTTCGGAAACTACATCATATAAACTAACATTTCAAAATTCTAATAGAATTTCGAGTTGTGAATGAAAATTTGAAGGAGAGAACGGTCCTACGCAGCGGTTGCAATATCGACTTTTTTAAATTAATATTTGGCATCTAGTCAAATATCTACACAACACTAACATGCCCGTTTAAGTAAAATTGTACTGAAAGAAAAAATAAGAAGTAAATTTTAATAAAAATTTATAGAAAAAATAAACTTTTTAATGTTCGTTTTATGAGCATACAAGAAATATTATTAAAAATTCCCATTTATCTTTAATCTATTCGATATTGTAGTTAACAATATTGTGTTAAAAATATTATTAAAGTAAATAAAAATGTTTCGAGAAATTTTACGAGCAAAAAAATGGTTGTTTAATTTTTTTAAATTTTTAAAATTGCAAAATAAAACTTGTGAGCACCATCATTTCACACGGTCGTAGAGAATTTGTAAGAACTCAAAGCTCACACATGAAACGACAAATATAAGTTACGGCTCATACACGTTCATGCAGATTGTTTGATTTGTTTACAGTTTATTAAAGTTTGGCGAGCCAGTAAAATTTGTTTGATGAACCAAATAGAATGTCAATCGTTTCTCAATGTTTCAAAAACATGATTAATGACCATGCCTTAAACAACATGTTACAGTAGAAGTCTATTCAACAAATCTTCTCTGTACATGTAAGACTTTTAGTTTTTGGCTTCATACAGTTAGTCGTATGCCATACAGTGTTGGCTTACTTAATTTGTTAAGCTATAATTACTTCTTTTGTTATACAAATCTATATTACCTAGTTCAAACTGTTTGAGTCGAAATTGATGTAGACAATATACCCAAATTTCATTTTAAGTAATATTGTCCATTCGAACAAAATTGTCCATTTTTGTAAAATTCTGTCAAAATACATACGTATATAAGAATATCGAAATTTAATATTGCAATTTTAATAAATGTGAAAGCAATTACATTGCGTTCAAATAACCTAAAATTTATATATTCCAAAAAAAAAGTAAGCAATATTTAGGGCACAATTTTAGGCTTTCATTTATTTTGCATAAATATTGAAGGTCTTTTCATACCATTAGTTTGAATGCGTATGCATGTAAACATTCGATTTATGTTTATTTTATATTACAAAAATATAAAAGAACAAACCAAAACCGTTTACAATATTGAAAATGTCAAAAAATACAATTTAGTTGTGTCAAAAACCAAAAAATGAGATGTAATTTTAAAATATGTGTCACAGGTCCTTTTTAAAAATATGCGCATAAATGAACAATAAATCAAACTTATCAGTTTTTAATAGGTGAGTTGAAGTGATAAAATAAAAAGAATTAACATTGTAAATAATAACGTTATTTTGATATTCTGTTATACCTATTTTGTTGTGTCAGTGGTATTGTGTCAAGTGTAAATAAGAAGTAATGGTTTCCAAAAGTCATTGCGATCGCCTCTTTTCTGTGGGTTCCTACTTCATTCTGCAAACGGATTCATGTTTAAATATCTTTGATTGTAGTTTTTGTTGCGGAGGGTGAGAGCCATTTTCAAATTTCCCATTTGAATCAAATGGGAAATTTGAAAATGGCTCTCACCCTCCGGGAAAGTGGAAGGGATTCCCGATAACATTCTGGCTTTATGTGTACTCTTTATCCACATTAAGAGAAAATAATTTCTGGACAGAATCGTCACTTGGTAAAGGAACTGCGATTAATTTACCAACGCAGGATACACAAATTTATAACAGGTTTGTGCAAGTTCAAGGGCAATCTTTTATTCATTTAAAGGAGGAAGGAAAAGGGGCGTCTGTCACCATATATGCTCATTAATTTTGTGCTATACGGTGCACTGTTACCCAAATTTAAAACTTAATTTGGAGCTTGGCCAGCTTACAAAATATCGGTTCTCATATTTTCAAAATCATTTCATCTGAGATGTTAATATAAAAAAAATGTGACTAAATTCATTTACTAAAACATAAATACATGACAGATGACATTTCTTATATTCATAACTACAAATATAAAATTTAAGTGACGTCCCAATTAATTGATTAATGAAAATTTCATTAACTGTACAGAATATTCAGGATACTTCTCCTTTGTAATGCAACTCAGTTAATCTTCAGTTCTTCCATGCATTTCACACGATTTTCCTAATAAACTACTCAGGTATTTCTGTTTCTTTTCTATACAAAGTTTAAAAACATTTTTCCATGTAATTGTAAAATAATCTTCATGCAATTTAAATGCGCCAATCACAGAAAATTGCTACATTTTATTCCTAAATTAAATCGAAAAAAAATCCAAGTAAACCACTTCAATAATTTTCATTATTATCCCGGGTAACAACCATACAATTTCGTTTATTCTTGTTTTATTTTTATAAATTTTTATTATAACAAACTTTTTCCGTGAAAACTGAAAATCGGCATCACCAAAATAACAAACAAAAAAATCGATATAAACTAATATAGAAAAGAGCAAAAAAAAAAAATTTGGAAAAGGATATATGCAATGTGATTTTAATCCCAAAAAATAAAAATCTCAGCGTATATAAAAAAGGACAACAAAATATGACAAGAGTATAAAAATCAGTTAAAAGTTTACCTTATTCCTATATGGTGAACATATAGAGTTTTTTTTCTATAAACGAATAAAATGAAAATTGGATGAAAACTTTCTTCTTTTCTATTCTTTATCGTATATATATGTGGCTGTGTGGTACAACATTTATCCTTGTTATTTTCTTTATTTTTCATTATTGAATTTGTCATGAGTCATGGGTATAAATGAGAAATGGTTGTAAATATTTACAAGAAAAAAAAGAGCCTATACTTTATGTTATACAAAATCACTGAAAGAAAAGATAAAACGAGAATTGTGAGAATATTATATGTGATTTTAAGCATAAAATAATTCCTTTTTTCTTGTTTTGAAAGTGTTGTAGCTTTAATACATTAATAAAGTGTAGTTTAGAAACAACAATCCTAATAAATGAAAATTTGGCAGCACAATCAATAAATGTGGAATTTATCAAAGGTAATCAAGCCGAATTTTTACATAATTTCATTATTAACAAAATATTTGCAAATTTTACCTTCAATTTTAAGTAAAATTCCGAAATTTTTAAAACAAAATCTTTAAAATTAAATTTTTTAATACAAAGTATTATTTTTTCAACATTTTAATTTAAAAATTCCGATCCAATGGAGCAAAATATAAAATCAAAAAAATTGCATATCTACAGGGGTAATCATTCAATTATTGAGCTTTTATGAAACATTTTTATCCATTAGAGAAATAAAAAGCCGATTCATAAAATTAAGCAAAAATTTGTATATTAGCTGATTATAAATTTTCCAATAGAAATAATTTTTATGTTAAAAATGTAGTAAATCTACTACATTGAAAAAATTTTTTATTATGCTGGTAACTGACAGTGTTTTTTTTTTGCTTTTTTTTTAATCTTTTTTCATTTATTTTCTCTTTTTATTATAAACAGAAATTCATTTTTACCGTTAATGGCATCATATGTGTGTATATATGTACACATATATAATAATACATTATATATGTATGTATGTACGTGTATAACTGCATTTACGAAATTTCATATACATACATATACATTTGTATGTAAAAAGGAAGAACATGCTTTTATGCTGAAATGACAAAATACTGGTATGGCTATAAATCACTTTTATGACTTTTGGTTTATCACTTCGGTTCTATTCGTTTTGAGTTTTTTTTTATACACACATATATATATACAGAGGTATACATAATATGTACATTTATAAATTACTATAAATTTTATATAAATAATTGGTTATAGTGAAACGATAAGGAGAAGAGGGGAGGGGAAGGTAAGGAGAAAGTGATAGAGAACTGAGGAGATACATGACCATAATAAATGTATAGGAGACCAAAAACAGGAGGTAAGTGGAAACGAAACAAGAGGAAGACCATAAATATTATATTTTATTATTTTGTATACCGTTAGTTTATTAAGAATATATTTTATGTGTATAGTTGTGTTTTTATTGTGGTGTTGTTGTGGTTTTTGTTGAATTTTTCTTTTTTTTAATTTTTTTTACATATTTAGTTGAAAACGACATCAATTACGTCTACCAAAAAAAAATAAAAAATAATTTCAAATTTATTTTTTTAATTTTTTATTTTTCATTTTTTTTGCTTGCTTCATTTATTCATTTATATAATGAAAGAGAAGGATAACAATAATAGAATTTCGGCCTCCTATAGTTGATTTTTATTTTTTTTTTTTTTTTTTTTTTTTTTTTTTATTTTTATTTTTATTTATTTATTTATTTCATTTTATTTCATTTTATTTATTTCAATTACTTAAACTAATATTACAAAGGTATTCCATATAATGTTTATATTGCATCCATCAACTGCATACTAGTATTGAATCTCATAAAAAATAAACTAGATAATAAAACAGTAATAACAAAAAAAAAATGTAATGCAATTCAAGTATGAAAAGTAAAAAGAAATAAGAAAAATTCCATTCTTGTGCCAAATTAGGCACGTGTGAATGAAATCATACAATTAAAAACTTAAATAAAAATTAACTGTGATATACTTAAAAAAAAAAACTAAATTTACTAATGTGGGGTTGAACAAAAAAAATCAAAATTAAATTTCTAATATATCATACAATAATACGAAAGTAAAATATAAAGGAAAAATCAAAAACAAAACATAATAAGATTAAGGGAAAGCTAAAATATTTAACAAAAATTAAAATAATTAACAAAAAATTAAAATAATTATGTTGCAAAGAAGTTAAAACTATAAAAATTTAGCGAATGACTTGAAGTAAATTTTCGATTTGGAAGTGGTCAAATTCAAACAACCAATCTTTCAAACCTCGCAAAAACGTCGATAAGCACCTTTCAGATCTAAGCGAATCGGGTAAAATATTAAAAAGCCTGGGCGCAATAATTGAATAAAAATGGCTGTAATGCGTTGTACGCGACCTAGGCACAATAACATTGTTCATATTACTAATTCTAAGCCCATACCCCGCAACAGTCCGTTGATTTAGGTACCCAGACCTTTTGAAAAAAATCCTCAAGGTTTTATAAAAATATAGATGCCTAAGCGGAAAAATTTTAAGTGCACAAAACAAGGGGAAACTTGGTGTAAGACGATTTACCTTTAAAACGATTCTAATAAAGTGTTTCTGTGCCAAAAGTAAAGATCTTATTCTGCTAGCATAAGCACCACCCCAGCATGTAATACCATATTGAAGCCTAGAACCAAAAACACCATAGTAGAACATTTTCATTACTTTACAAGAACAATAAGAGCTCAACTGGAAGCCATACCTTATAACCTTATTTAAATACTTCTTTAGATAGCAGCAATGTTCAGACCAATTCAATTTACTATCAAAATTAAGACCTAAATATTTGAAAGAAGAAACACATTCAATTGGAAAACAATTCATATCACAAGAACACAAATTATTAAAACATACCAAATTATCAATTGAAGTTGGAACCATTGGAAATTTTTTACAATTAGGTGAATGGTAGTAAAGCTCACCTATATCACGAAAATTGCCAGTTAGACTAAAAAGCATATATTTAGTCTTTGAGCTTATAACAAGCCCATGAGCGTAAAACCACCTTCTAATTAGGTCCAAATCATAGTTCATATCGCTAAATACACTGAAACGATTTTTACAACTGTATGAGAAAGAAGTATCATCTGCAAATGCAGTCGGATGACCCTTAAAACGTTGAATTAATAGTGAATTGATAAAAACAAGAAACAATATTGGACCAAGAACCGAGCCCTGCGGTACACCCATATTTACATTAGTTACACCACTGTATGAATTACCAACTCTTACCTTCTGTTTTCTATTCGAAATAAAAGATTCAAACCAATTTAAAACAAAACCCCTGAAGCCTGCATTAAATAATTTATGAAGTAAGAGTGAATGCTGAACTGTGTCAAATGCCTTAGCAATGTCAATAAAAATTGCAGCACACGTATTACCAGCATTTAAACCATCACAAATCTCAGTACAAAACTTCAGCAAAGCATCCTCGGTACATTTTCCTTTTCTGAAGCCGAACTGATTATTTGAGAAAAAATTTGTTTTATTTAAAAAATTAAGAATTCTATGCTTCATGGCCTTTTCAAACACTTTCGAAAGGGGGGAAAGAATTGAAATTGGTCTGTAATTACCAGGGTCTAAAGTGTTACCTTTCTTAAAAAGTGGAATAACTACGGCTGTTTTAAGATCGTTAGGGAAATTACCAGTATAAACACTTGAATTAAAAATATGGCATAAAACATCAACAATAAGAAAAGATATCTCTTTCAAAACATTAGAAGATAGTAAATCTGATGACTTAGAGTTCGAGCTTTTCAAACCCACTATTAATTTATGAATTTCTGATGCCGTAAAGGGTTCAAAAAAGAAACTTTCACGGCCATATGTTTCAGGAATAATATCCGACGAAACCCAATTACGATCAAGAATTTCACTACTATCTATACACAAATTTTTACCAACACTATTAAAATGTTTACTAAAACAGTTGGAAACTTCAGATGGATTACTTAAAATAACAGATTCATCTTCAAGCACAATATTAGGATCTAAAACCATATCTTTATTTAAAATAGAATTCATAATTTGCCATTCAACTTTAGAATTACCCCTATTTGCATTCAATTTACTAAAGTAGTAATTATCTTTTGTATTCTTAATTTTAACCTTAACGTTTTTGCATAATTTTTTATAGTGAGAAACTAAACGAACATTATTTGGATTCTTTTTAACTTTTAAACATAATTTATTTCTTTTCTTAATAAAATTAATAAGACCATTTGTCATCCACGGCTTCAATTTCTTGTCCCTATTACGTATCATAACACTAGTACTACAATTTGCAATGTGTTTCATAAGAATATCATAAAAGATCGAATAAGCAACTGAAGTATCATCCACAATATAAACATCAGACCAGGATTCAAACAACAAAGCTGTCCTCAATTTATTAAAATCAATTTTTTGAAACGAATTCTCATAAGTATAATTATTAGATCGAATCACAGAAGAATATTCAATTTTTAGACTTAACATGGAATGGTCAGTTATACATAGGTCCAAAACTTCACCAAAAATCAAAAATTTATTATTATTACATAGTCTCAAAAAGATATGGTCAATGCAAGAACCAGAAACTGGCCGGGTAATTTCTGAAATTATAGATTCAAGCCCTAAAGAAGACAATAAAAGAAGATAATCATCAATTTCTCTGCCCTGGGACAAGATGTTAATATTGAAATCCCCCAGTAGCAACAAATTTTTGCAAGTGATATCTGATAAGAAACTAAAAATTTCTGTATTAAATTCTGAAATTGAAGATCTATGTAATCTATAAACTCCAACGAAGCAATACTCAATATTATCAATAGTACACAAAACTTTTATAACATCAGCACTTGTCAAATTATAATTAAACGTACTACAATTATATTTATTCTTATAATACACACCTACACCACCAGCAGAATATAATGAATTACATGCAGCATTAAACGAGTAACCAGGAATACAAAAATCATCCACTTCCCAATCGAATATCCAAATTTCACTTATAAATAATAAATCAGGAAGAACTTCCAATGAATTAAGATATGCTAAAAGTAACAAATAGTTTTCCCTTAAACTTCTTATGTTTTGATGCAAAACCAAAAACTTTGACTTCATTATAAATAAAAATAAAATTTAACAAAAAGTATATAACAATATTTAAAAAAAAATTAATTACAATATGTGAATAAGGAGAATTATTAAAAAATGATAAACAAAAGAATGTATTTTATGCTTTGAGTAGATTAAAAAAAATTAGTTTATGGAAATAAATGCAATTCAACAAATAAATACTTAACTAATAATGTTGGAAATTCTATTTAAATCCTCAAAGCACGTAATTTCCAGTCTATCACTTCCTTCAATTTTTCTCATATAAATCGTAGAATTCCGAATCCACAAAAATTTGTAACTCCTTTCCTTTTTTATTTCTTGAGCTTTTTTCAATAAAGATTTGTGAAACAAAGTTAGACTATCGTTAACATATACTTTTTTATCCACAAAGTCACTATTAGCTTCACCAGAAACACCGAAGTTTTTAGTTTTTAAAAATTTTTTACAATTCATTATTTTCTGTTTGCAGTTCATTGAAGAAAATTTAACAAAAATAATATTTTTACTAGATTTATTTTTATTTACATTATTATGTTTGATGTAACAATTGGTAATGTCACTTTCACTCAAATTTTCATTGCACATCTGAGAAAAGAGAGATAATACTTTCTCTTTCACATTATTTGAGTTAACATTTGGCAATCCAACAACATCAACACATTTTTTCATTTTATTTTGCTCTAACTTATTTATTTTTAACTCAAGAGACGAAATTTTTTTATTGAGTGCTTCTTTTTCTTCTATAAGTTTATTAATTTGAGTTTTATTTTCTGCTAGCATTTGTTTCATTTCTAAATTCAGAGCATACAAAGATTGAAGAGTAATATTATTTGTTTTACTACCTGAAGAACTATTTGTTTTTTGCTGGTTTATGATTGACTTAGTAGTAGACATATTTTGTGGTAAAGTAAGCGAATTAATACTTGTAGCGATAGAATTTTTAATACTATCTTGTGTATTTGCTTGTGTATTGGTTATACTTATCGTAGGAGAGTTGATTGTATGAATAACACTCTCATCGTTAACAGATTGCCGGCGACGACGACTACAAATGGAGCAAGTATATGTTGTGTTGTTTTTATTCATATAATCAATCTCATTTTGAGACAAATTAGCACAATGAGCATGCAATACACCGTTGCAGTCACCACACTCAATAGCAAGAGAACTACGTTGAACCTTACCGCTACAAATAGCACATGTTGGTAGCATATCGAATCCAAATAATTAATTTTAAATAAATTTCCTTTATTTTGTACTTAATGAAGTAGAAAGATTATATCACGAATCCAAAGAACAGGAATAAAATATTAGTATAAATTATACAATTGAAATTTTCAGTGCAATTTAACTAAAAATAAAATTTATTTATTTAAGAGAAAATTCAATTAGCTCCGAACCCCACAAAACTGAATTGAAACTTTATTTCCTATATATTTGAAATTCTAAAACAAAATTCTCTAAATTAAAAAAAGACCACGTCTATTCTGCTTTGCTTTTTGTTTTTCTTATTTATCTTTTTATAGCTATTGAATTACACACATCTAGACAATTATATAGAGTATATGTTACGATAGTAGTGTGTTTGTATGTATATTTATTTTTTATAGATGAAATTTTAATTTAGGATCATGATGGTTTAACTTTATTGTCTGTGATTTACGATGTCTAGGATTTTTTTAAATTTATTACAAAAAAACTTTTCAATATTAACATAATAAAATTGTTATAGTAAGCAATAATAAGTTGAAAAAAAAAAGAAAATTCAAGCGAAATAAAAATTTTTTGTTGTTTTTGTTTGTAAACTAGGTCTGTGTTTCATTTAGAATTTTATGTATGTAATTCTAATAAGAAAAATAAAAATAAATACATGAACTGTCAACATTTATGACATAAGAAAAAAATTAATATAAAATTGATAAAATTTTAATTTATTTGTGAGTCTAGTTTTATCTAAGAATTTTAATGAATAGAAATTTAAGATTTTCTAAGCAAAATTTCGCATTATACAAAATTAGAAGCTTTCCTTGAATTGTTGTTTTGGTCCTTAACTGGAAGAAAAATAGAATATTTTAGAAATGAAATAAATTTCGAAAATATTGAAATTTTATTAAAATTAAATGCAAATATCGCTTTCTTATCGTTTAAGAAACAATTATATAGCGACGCTTTGTACAAGATCTTTCGTAAATTAGAATTTGAGGTAAGAGTCCTCGGAAGAAATCTCTGCGACAGAAATTGTTTTTTTGGCAGTCAAATTATGATGGTGGTTTGGTAAGTTTTATTGCAATAGTTGTTGCCATGATATGGTAGATAACCATGCCTCATTTTCTTGCGTCACGAAATTTGTTTTTAATTTGGGGCATTGACTACTCGACCGCACTTTTACCGAATATTTAAGGTTAATATTGGATATTATAGAAATATGATAATTACTTTATATAATTTTTTTATTAGAGTGATATAATAATGAATGTAATTTTTATTTTCAATGACCTTCGGTTAAAGGGCCGGCGCAATAACTACTGCACTATTGCTCAGGCTCGTAATAACTGTTTCTCATATATCGAAGTTTTTGTAAAGAATTTCGGTTTAGGGAAAATTTTGTAAAACATTTAACATACTTTCCACAACTTAAATTAGTATCCGGTAAGGAACCAGTTTTAATTACAATAAACTCAGCTGATCGAAACTGTTTTTTGACTGACAATCAGTTGTACAAATACTTCGCTTTGCACACAACTCATGATTAACAGGTACACCCCCAAACAAACTTGTATGCACAAAAATTTTGCGCTCCCCTAATAGGGAAAAGTGCATTCACGTTGAAAATTCGATATGAGAAAAATTTTGTGCCGTATTGTATATGCAATTGGTTTAGTGATAAAATGTCTGTCATATGTTGAATTGCTTCATATAATAGTAATTAGTCAAGCAAATAATAATTTTCAAAAACAATAAAACATTTAATACACTGTTGTAACAATAAAAATTTCCAATAAATTTCATTTTTTCTCTAATAAATTATTAACAATATTCATAATTCCTAAATAATATACATACATACAAACACATCACACAAACAGAATACATATTAAATTAAATGTCAAATAATTTTCACAAAATGTCATAATAATTCTATACATATACATATACATATACATATATATATATATAATAAATTTTCGAAATTATTTATTTTAATTCAGATAAAAAAAAACAACAACAACGAGATTTATTTATTACAATTATAATTTTTCATAATAAATTTTCAGCTCATTTACATTTATCATCTAATAAAACATTTAACATAATGTTATACATATTTATATAACATTATAAATCTAAAATAAATTATGCGAATATGTAAAATTTATGATAGATGAAAATTGAAATGAGTTGGAAAAAAATCTGATGTAGTTAGTACATAATCGACCGCAAGGTGTATTGCCTAATTTAGCGAAAAGTTGCACAAAATTATGAAGAAGCATTTTCAACATTACTTTCAAATTTTAAAAATGCTATTAAGCTTTTAGTTAACATTCCTGGAAAAATGTAAATTTGAGTCTCGGTAGAGATTCGGTTGTTCGCTTTATTCCATCGAAATGATCTAAAAATTTTGTCAGTTAGTTCCGGTAACAACCAAACCTGAATTAATAAATTTCAAGAGAGTCCATCAGTCCGTTCTGTAGATATGGTAAAAAATATAAAATCGGCCCAAGTTCAACGTTCAAGGCCTGATATTTCCAAGGGAATTCATAAAATTATTGTTCTAACACTTGGAATTCAAATATTAATGATAAAGGAAATTGGTTTATTACTTCTCTGTATACGCGCTAAAATGTAAATCAACGCATTGCAACATAAGATTATGCAAAAAAATCCAGGTTTTAAGAAACCCGAAAGTTGATCAACCCATGTCATAGACAAAGAAAACTCACATATATTTTCATCGATATCGGATCAGCCAAACTTGAAATACACATACAGGCCGACATTTTGCTAAAAATAGTTTTTTTACATTTTGTAAATTGTAGATTTCAAGGGAACCGAGTGGGAAAGGAATAACCCCCCAAACCACCGCAGCCATTCTTGACTTATTGTAGCTTCCCCCACGCTCCCATCTATAATACCCCCGTCCCAACCACAAAGCCAGAGATATCCCTAAGGGAGTTGGACAACAGGCAAGCCTGGCGCCCACGGCGGAAGAAGGCAGACCGCAGAAAGGCAGCGGCTGCACAAAGTCAGCCCCAGATCTCCTCCGCGCCAGCCCATCGGTAATTTCGTTGCCCGCATGGCCACTGTATCCCGGCACCCAAATGAGCGTGACTCTGTTCTCCGATGCCAGTTCCACAAGTGCAGCAAGGCAGCCCCAGACTAGCTTGGATGTAATCTCAGCTAAACGAAGCGCCAGCAGTCTTGCTGTCCGAGAACACATAGATGGTGCTGTTTCTATACCCGCTTTCTAAATTTATTCTCAGACAGATCTCTATTGCATGTATTTCGGCTTGTAACACCGTGCAATACGGGTAAAGGGTTGCATATACACGCACGTCCGGGCGGACGCCGTATACACCCGAACCCACACCCGACTACGTCTTGGACCCGTCCGCATACCACACGCTCGAACCCAACTCAAGTACCGGGCCACTCCGATCCCACGTCCATCAATCGGGAAACAGAGCCCTGTACTTGCGGTCGCAGTTATACCGCGGGAGACAGTTATCCGACATGGTTATTCTTAGAATCGGATCGCTCTCAATGAAGTCTCTGTGAGTCCTGTGGGCCAACTTTAGCCCCGCCCTGTCCTCGCCAGAGAGAATTCGGTAAGTCACTAACCGAGCTTTCTTCAATATATGGAGGTGCAGTGGCGGCAACTCAATCATCACCTCTAATGCAGCGGTAGGAGCCGTCCACTTTTTTACACTTTACTGCCATGGAACGCAGTCGGCAAAAAAAATATTTTATTTTATTTAGTCAGCATCTCTCGATTCTTATTTAAATTATTATTTTCAATTTATTTAATTTTCATTTTCACATTATTCAATTTTTTGTTAATAATGATGGTAAATACTATTGGGAATTTTATTATAATTTTTATTATTATTGTGTATAATAATAATTACTCAGATGTGATTTTAAAATATAAAAGACCATTGTGATTTGTTAATAATTTTTTATATGCAATTGTACGAATATTGTGAATATTGTGAATTTTATTTATTATTATAATATTTTAATACTTATTATAAGACTAATAATATTTTATTGTGCACAATTTATTAATAATTTAAAATTTTATATAGTGCAAAAATTATAAATTCAGGAACTTCTGCTCACCAAATTCTGTATAATATGTGTTTGTATGTTGATAATGTACGAATAATATGGAAAGGGATAATTTATGTAAATTGATTTTAAAATGTTCACAACTAGTATAGTTAACAAGTACATACTTTATTATAGTGTTAGTGCGTATGTCGTAATTTAATAAAATATATTCGAATATAATATTTTAGATTTACAGTTTTATGCTATAAAATATTTTATGAGTTAAACGTGTTCAAAAATATAAATTTTATTATTGTTTATTAATATTATTTAGTATGTAGAATTTATTGTCGAATATTGTACGTGCGAGATTTTAATATAGATTTATGATTTATAAATACAAGGTCCAATTATATAATATTAACATAAATTATAGATTATATTTGTTGAAAGATTCAAATAGTTTGTGATCACATAAAACACTTAAAATCGCTCTATTTCTTCTAATTTAGTGAGAAAACAAATTTAAAGTTTTTCAAAAGATTTTTTCAAATATCTCCAAAAATATTTTTGCCACAGCCTTGTTATCACAATCGCTCTTCTAGTTTATTCAAAAAACTAGTTTAAATTATTTAAAGAATTTCTTCAAAAAGGGCAGAATCATCATGTTATTTATGAGTGCCATTTCCTTGTTTCTTTTACGATGAAAAATTAACTTAATTTTATAGCTAATAAAGAACAAATATTTTCTTTTCCAATTAGAAATCATTTGTCATTAACATATTACTTTCCTTCTTCTACGGTATAGTTTGTCAATTATTACAAATTATTTTGTTGTTCAAATTGTAATTGAATTCGTGGATTTAAGAATCCTTTCGGATTTTCCACAATTTTTCAATTTGAATCATAAATATTTTCTTTTTTTCATTTCGTTTCGTTTCTTTGTTTTGCTCTGGTAATAGAAAATCATTCGAACATGAAAAATAAATTTTTTCCAATTTTTTTTTTGCATTTTTTGGTTTTTCTCTTATGGAAATAATATTATTGAATTTCATTTAATTTTGAAGATTTTTAGTTCATTTGTAGGAATAAGTATTGGATTGACTAAAACCTGAATGGTTTCTGATCAGTCACTACTGTAATTTCGTTAGTCTTTAAAAATCAGAAAAAGAAATTATTAAAACATAATAAAATGTGGTTTAAATTAGGGAGAACATCAATTTTAGTGTGTTTCAAATCATTTGTGACAAAGTATAAAGAGTTTGAATAGTTTACTTGACAGATATTCGGGAAACGACGATAGTAGTAAGAGGCACAGATGTGTGCGAGTGATGGTTGAGAAAATTGGCTGTGTGTGTACGAGCCACCAGGGCGTTTATGGTTTGCAAGGCCATCTCAGGAAGGTTGTAGGGCTGCTCCCCGTTTTTCATCGAGTTATTCGAGTTCTTCAGGAGGGCAGCAGAATAAATTCTAATATGCAGCCGTATAGCACTGTAACCAAGGTTCCATAAATCTGTTGCTGCCCGGTTGTGATTTAGATAATGTTTAAGTTAGAAAAAACCAAAAATTTTCGATAATTTAATAGTTCAGTACAAATTTACTCAACTGCAATTGCATTTCCAATTCAATCATTAACATTTTCCAATATTTTTTTTTGTTCTCTTTTTTCTATTAGATTTGTGTTGTTCCGTTTTGAATTCAATTTCGTTTTTCCCTTCGATCATATTATTAAAGTGAATTGGTAAAATAGTTCGATGATTGAATGTTAATCTCATTTTCAGATATTTTCCACTTCAATAATTTTTATTTTGTTTTCATTCTTTACTTCTTCTTTCAATACATGTTATTCTTTTCTCTCTTATAAGCCAAAAATTGAAAATCAACAAAAAAAAAGAAATAAAAACAAAAGTAGTAGCATATAAAATTGGAAAATTTATGACAAATAACTGGGGAAAAAAAATTCTGAAAATGAAAAGAAACAAAAGATAATCAAATATTCCAAAAATCCAAGTATTAAATATACATAAAATGTACTTAATATGTGCACTATATATATATGTATATACATAGACGTCTATATAGTTGTATTATTGTACTAGAAAGTTACAGAACCACGACATTAAATACGCACACAATCAATTAATCCTTTTTGTATTAATAAGATGTTGGATATTTAAGTATGGGTTTAATATTTATAATATTGTCAATATCTAGTTGAATATAGGAATGTTGGAATTAGTATAAAAAGAGAAAAATATGTATGTCCTGAAATGGCTTACGACTGCATCTTTATTGAGATTCTTCAATATTAACTTAATTTTATGTTTTTAACCTGATTTTTCTTTACGTTTCTTGTAAGACTTTTGTAGAACAAAATCTTAAACATTAAAATTCCTTAAAAATTCAAGGATGAATACAAAATATTTCATTTTGAAAGAAATTTACTTGAAGTTTTCTTGAAACTATGAGCTATAAAAACACAATTGAATCACAAAATAAAATTGTTATTTGTTTTATTGTACTTTATTCTCTTTATTGTACATCAATTTTCTTTATCGAAAGCGTCTCGCCGGTTCTCCGCCGCCTATACCATTTTTTACTGCATCAGAGGTAAACTAATGACATTAAAAATGTTAGAGTTAAAAAAATATTATCAAGTTCGCCCTACCAGTCATATTTTCTCAGTAATAAAAAAAAACATTTCACATGGGGATGCAACAATTTTCAAGAAAATTAACTTTGAAGCGCCAAAAACTTCTCCAATTATTTTCTGTTCTTCTGAATTTTGTTTATCACATTGATTCGAATGCTCGGCTTACTTTTTAGCTCGGCTCATATTTCTAAAGTAATAAAAAATGTTATGAGAATTCGACAATTTCAAAAAAGCCAACTATATAGAAATATTATTCAGGTGGGGCATCAACGGGTTTCCCCAATAATTTTCTATTCGCTTTAATTTCGTTTGTCATATTTCTTCGCAAACGCTTAAAGTAGTTCGAGAAAAAAAACTTTTCACATTTTGCAACTTGCACGTATACTACGGCCCCCTACATATTATTACACGACATTATCACATGTTCTTCAATTCAAAATTCAAAAATTTATGATGATTTCATTTTTTAAACTAAAAAGAGAAATATTTACATTAAAATATCAAATCAAACCGTAGTAGAATTAAAGTATAAAAATATAAAGTTTTTTGAAATTGTATGAGTGCTCTTATAATATGCTTATATATGTAGTACACATTATGCTTTATGGAGGCGCACATAATTCCTTTATATGATATTATTTTTATTATTATTGTTGTTCTTTATCAACGCGATTTTAAAAAATTTCCCATTCCTATCCCATTTTTTAATATCGCGCTTTTTTTACATTGTTGTTGTTGTTGTTGCATACAGTCTTTATTATTGAAACATAAATATATTTTATATTTATAATAAAAATATTCCAACTTTATTAGAAAAGAAGAAAGGCAAAAAAAAAAAAAATAAAAAACTCTTTTTGATTTTTTCATTCTTTGTCGCTAAAAAATAAAATTCACTTTGAATCAAAGAAATAATGAAGTACTTATGCATATATATATATTATATATTTTTTTCTCTTACAAAACAAACAATAAGCAACGCTTGCCTCCCTAATATTTTCTGACTACATTATAACATTATTTTTAACTACAAAGTAGTAAACAACTTTGTTCAAAGTTTATTTTTTTTTGTTATATTTTTGTAATACAGTCATCTTATTTAAAATATTTTTATTTTCTATTTCTTTTGTTCCTATATAGGATGTTCGAGGTTCTAACGCAAAAACAAGCAAAACGGGGAAAAATTTTATATTATTCCCCCTCTTTTTGTGTTGCCTTAAAGTTGAAAACTCTAGAAATATGACAGCTAGGTGGAAATAAATTTGCCGACCTAATGTTAAATTGAAATTCATTAACTTTGACCAGCAATTCACGTTAACAATACCTACGTGTTAAAAAAATTTCTTAATTTGCGCAATATAGGAGTGGTAAATGAAAATTTTTGAAAAACTTTAGCGTTAACTCTCCATATTTAACCGTTACTTACTTTACCATCGATCGTAGTACCATCGATTATGACACACCCTGTATATTACATTATTATTATCACAAAAGGCGTATTGTTTATTGGCTTTGTATCTCTATAAATATTGCTGGAAATATTATGAAAGTGAAAAAATTCTATGGCATATAAGAAAAAATCAAAACAGAAAAAAATCAATATCCAATTAAATCAAAAAATATTAAAAACAAAAAAATAATAAGAAAACAAAGAGAAAGCAAAAAAAGAATGGTCTGATAAAATCGAAAATCTAAAATAAAAAAACAAAGCAAAAAATCATTTAAAGGCTAAAAATGTTAGAGCGGTTTCAAATCTTAAATAGACCTTGCCTTTTGCATTACCATGATTAAATTGATTTTCTTCAATTCCAAAAACTGCAATCGTAAATATATGGGACGAGGTCCCGTGCTTTTTTACATTGTATTTTCGCTTCCTTAACATTTTCAACACATTCATGCGTACACAACATATCGGTTTTTGCTGTTCTTCCTTAAATTCTGGATGATGATGATAAATTATCAAAACAAAGTATAGAAAATGAAAATCAAAAGAACACAAACAAAAATAAATCAGAAAATAACAAAAAAAAATTCCCTTTGAACATAACAGCAACAAAATACGGAATAAGAGGTATAAACCGCAAAACCTTTGACATATGAACGTGGTAAATGTGGTAGCGGCTGTAATGTGGTTTTTCTCTTCCTTTATTATCTTTTATGACTACATACACACACACACATAACACAGAGCAAGAACAAAAAGAAAATAATGTGAAACGATTTGTCTATACAGGGTAGACGTTAGAAAAATGGAAAATGTTTATTATTTGTTTAAAAATGTGTACACATCTTCCGGCATATACTAAAAAGGATACGCATGGGGCTCAACAAAAAAAAACTTTTTAATTTCATCTTTTTTTTTTTCATCTATTTTGTTTTTTCTCATGAAAAATCCATGTGTTTCTGGAAACAGGAAAAAAAAAATATTGTAGAGAATAGTAAATAATAAAGTAGTTTTTACACGTGAAGGGTTCCAAAAACAAATGAGTACCATCCAAATGCTTTGAAAAGTATTCGATCCGAAAACACACAATAATTTGACTAATGCATTTTTTATAAACTCATATTTTGTTAGTAGCAAGTTTAACCCTCTGACGGACATCATTTTAAATTTGGATTAACCGTGGGCAACTTTTGATATATTCCACATTTTTGAATAAAAGTTCTGCAAACAGCAAAATGAAAGGAAATTTAAAAATAATTGAACTTGTCCGAGTAATGTCATCGAGCTGTTCAATATATTTTCAAGTATAAATGCAAAAAACACATGAACTCACCTATGTCCGCGAATGAGTTAAGACAGAAAATACTGAATTTTTTGTAGCCTACAAAAAAATCACAATTTTGAATATAACACGTTTTTTGCAAATTTTCATAAAATTCTTCAAGTCTTATTATGCACCTACAGGCCTTTTTTCACTCAAAAACTGAAAGAAACCAATAAATTTCATGAATTTCCCAAGAATTTTTCCAAAAAAAATTAAATTTCTCTCATATTTTTAAAACTTTCCTCCTAAATGTATGCAATATTTACCATATGTTTTATACCTAATCAAATTCTTTAATAATTTTTAATTCCCAAATTTGTGTTCATATCAAATTAATATAAAATTATAAAAGATTATAAACTTCAATAAATAATTGAGTAGGAAAATTCAAAATTGCTCGATTTAATACATAAATCTCTTTCTCTCTCTCTCTATATAATGTAAATAGAATAAATTTTGCAATCATTAATTATTAATTGAAATTGATCGTCTATTAACATATTAAAATTTCGGTATACATTCAAATATATCTACAATACCTAAATAATGCATTGACTTGTGTTCGAAAAAAATAAGAAAAAGAAGAGAAACACAAACACAAGTTTAAATTGAGCATTAATTTCTATTTTTTTTTTAACAGGTGTCAATTCATTCTCTGATTAAAATTAATATTTTTTTTATCGATTTTAAAGATCTCAAACTATTAAAATGTTTTTTCTATTTTTTTCTATATATTATGTAATTTGATTCTATAAGTTGTTCTTTCTCTATACCATGACTCGACCTGACTCAAGTGAAAAGATATTAAAAAAAAAAATTTTATTCCCTTAATATGAACTCTCCCATCCTCTCTCTCTATCCCTATATATGATATTGTTATATGAGTGAATGTATATTTGTACATCATGGTAGATAATTTTGTGCGTATACTCTTATATCACATAGAGAGCATTAACAACATGTAATAAAAGTAAAAACAAAAAAAAGAAAAGAAAGATACATTAATGTTCATTAATCAAATTCTTAGCACGTGAGTATGTATATATATCTGTGTAACATACAGATATAGATATACGGTTGTATGTTTATACATACATACATGAGTAAAGTCAAATGATTACAAATTGCGACGAAAGGAAATTTTAAGTTGTTTTGAATTTTTCCTTTTTTCTTTCATCATTGTTGTTTTTCTTTTCTATTCGTTTAATTTTCTTACTTGAACTCTGTTTTTGGTACACCTTATGTGTGAAAATGTTAGAGTGACAGCATTTTTCAAAAAAAAAAAATAAGAAAAATAAATAAAATCGAATATAAGGAGAAAATCTATAGAATTTCGGGTATTTGGAATTTTTAGATAACGAGAAAAAATAATAAATTATACAGAAAAAAAATAAGATTGTCAGTATTAAAATGGAATTTTAAGTAAATTAAATTATTTTTTATTAAAAATATTTTTCTTAAATATTATAAAAAATATTAAGGTTAAATTTTAACGTTTAGAATACGTTTTATTCGCTTAAATCAACTAAATAGACTTGACAGAATCAAATGACAGCTGACAGCAATGTCATAATATTAATTACAATTGATTGTCATTAAATTCGAATTACAAAAAGTTTAACATTTAAATCTTAAAATATATTTTGTTCAGCTACATATTCTGCCATACCACAATCGCTAAATTCCGCAAATACAAGCAATGCCGCAAAATATGCAAATTTTATTTAATATTAAGTTTTTGAAATAATTATTTTAAAGTTCAATAAAAACCTATACCGTATATAAGAACTTCTACCTAACATACATCGTTCCAAGTTCATCTGTTAATATTCAAGAATTATAAAGTAAGGAATAATTCAGAAAAATTCTTGCAGCTTTTCTAAATATAAGTACTTCAATACAACAACAATTCACAATAGCAATGTTAAAAGTTCTTAGCTCAGTAATCAATTCAACTAGAGAGAGAACAGTAATTTGCTTAAAAATTTATTACTAAAATTTCTCCTGTATTAAAAAAAAATTTGTAATATGAAAATCGAAGATAAATAAAAATAGTTAAAGTAATAAATTTTATATTTAGTGTTCTCGTCAAATCTTTATAAATTAAGTGAGTGTTGAAATTTTTAATAAAAATTTTTAATAAAATATCTAACGTTCTGAATTTTTGGAATTAAATACAAATTTGGAATTTAGTTGGAATATTTTGACAATGTGATAAATTTTAAACTATCATTTTGTATAAGGTGTGTAGTTATACGTACTAGGGCTCCCTACCCTATAAAAATGAAATAAACTACCATTGTTTGGTAAATAAAAATAAAGGGTCTGAATGGCATGAAGTATATTTTATGAGTACGAAATACTTGTTTGTGGCACCGCTAAATGTCCACACTGTATTGTGCCTGGTTGTTAAGTAATAGAAGATATTTTGTATTGCGGGTTTCCAGTTTACTCAGAGAGTTCACACAGGAAGTGGTGATGGGAAACCTTTATCGGAGTGAGCACGGTTTTTTTTTGCGTTTGTACTGCACAACTCCCAACACTCGTACTACCAAGCAGTTTCTGGAAGATTATACCCAGAAATAGCTAAAAAGACTATAAAATTGAGCAAGAATTTTTTTCTTTTCGTGGAACTTTAGAAATAGGAGACACCTCGATAACTTCAGCCCAGAAAATGAAAACATTTCTGATTCTGGAATAAAGATGAAGACCCCAATAGACTTCTGGAAGAGTGTGATGGGAGAGGAAAATATTTAAAATACTAAAGAGCTGTGAAATACCGGAAAATTTTTCTCTCACGGCGGCGAAGTTAAGCACTGTGTTAAACCACTGTACTAGAGCATTGTCTTCTTTTAAATTTGCTTCGCAAAATAGTCAGCACACTTTAAATAAAATTCTAAATAAAACTTTTATTAATTAACTATAAGTTAAAAAAGTTGTGTTCCGCTCTTACTACACACAAACTCTGTTGACTCTATCCACTATATATGTACACTCTCATATATCTATGCAAAAATATTTCATTGAATTCACAACATAGGTTCTTTTTTCAACTTTTAACGATAACAATTCCTAAAAAACCTTTTAATTAATTCAAAAAATACAAAATAAAATCAAAAACCAAAATTATTCAACAAAACAACGAATTTTTCTTTTTTCATATTTACAAAAAAAAAATTACAAAGGCAAAAAAATCGCAATCAATAATTTATTGATCCCTTTTTTAAGTACACTTTTGTTTTTTTTTTATTTCTGCTTATTCTCTTATTTGATTTTAATTTAAAACAAATAATTTTTCGCTCATTAATTTCACAAAATATAAAAAACAACTGAAAACAAAAAGCACACTGAGAAAAAAAAGTAAAACAGCACAGTGGAATTAAAACAAGCAAACAAACAATGAACGGAAACTTTGAAGCAACTTCAGCAAAAAAAAAAAAACAATCGGAAAAAAAAACTAAAATAATTCGCGTTTTTTCCTACTAACTTCGCTCTTTAAAATCCTATTTACAACTTCATTTAACTAATGAAAACAATAAAAAAAAACAAACAAAAGTTTCGCTGCATTACGGAACCATAGAACAAAACAAAAAAACTCAACAACAAAAACGAAACAAAGTGCAAATCTTTTGCCATTTGCCATTCCATGCCTTTTTCAATCCTAAAAACTTTGGTCATAAAAACTCTATTTACTGATCCATAAATTATTTTGTACAAAAAGAAAAATAGCCCCATCACCCCACCGTTTAAAAATCATTCTGGAAAAAGGAAACAAAAACCTATTTACAGTTCGAAAAAAACCAGAAATAAACTGCAGTCAGTACTAAAAATTACAGGAAACTCCGACGAAAAAAAAAACCATTCAAAACTCTACAAAACTTACCAGACGCACTGCATAATTACGGTCGCATTTTTTCAAATGGCCATTTCACAAATCAAAAAACGGAAAAACAAAAAAAAAGAATCAACAATGAGCAACTTCTCTCTCTCTATTCAAAATGGAAGATGCAATACAAAAAAACAGCCGGACATAAGATGAAGAAAAAAAGTGATTTATAAAGAGGACACCAAAAGAAAAAAAAAACCGAAACCAAAGGAAGAAAAAACTACTATATAAAAAAAAACGATTAAATAAAGAGCGCAATTTATGCTTCAAATCTTCATTTTTAATCTTCTTTTAAAATTCCTACATGCACACACACACATAAATCTAAAAAAAACTCACTTAAATAGAAAATTATGGAGTACAGAAGAAAATGTGAATTACTTTATCATTATGTTGAAAAAAATTTGATAATAGAACAAAGTTGAAAAAAAGTTGACTAATTCTTAAGTAAAGGCTAGACTTTTATTTTTTCTTATAAAGATTGCACTTTTTGTTCTCTCACATTGAATGCGTTTTTTTTCTTTTCTTTTTTCATTTGACTTAAGGTTAAGAATGTGTTGAAAATCCTTTATAAATATTTATTTTGACAAAAAAAGTAAAAATATTGTGGTAAAGCAAATATGAAAAAATTGCCTACTTTTGGGGGCAACTTAATAAAATCAACTTTAAGAAATATTTTATAGAAAAATTAATTAAATTAGTTATTTTAGAATATGTTTTCAGTACTAATGCCAAACTGTTTGGTGTTACGAAATGAATTGAAGGGAGTAGAATAGTTTTTGTGCGACAATAGAACATTTCGCGTATAATAATTCGCGATGGAGATAGTAGAATAAACAACTATTTTAAAAGCAATAAACAAAATTTCAGAGTGAGTAAGTTGTCTTTGGCTTAGTGTGAGAATACTCCGATATATCAATTGAAATCGAAATTTTTAGATGTAGTACGAGGCTATCAACACAGGTATGTTTTGTGAGTCCAATGTCTGAATGATATAAATAAACCGTTCTCGGATCCCTATTAATTTTTCAAATCAGTTAATATATGGTGATTTCTTTCCAATAATTATGTATAAAATTTATGATTTTCATTAAATAAAAATTATTTTGCGCCATATACAAATAATGTTATACAAGTATAACAATTTATATAAGATTGCGTATAACAACTATATTATCTATACAACTTTTCTTATAGATAACAAATGCAATTATATTGGCAAAGCGTTTCATGCATCACCATAAAATTTTTCGATTTTTAATTGAATGGGAAGATTAAATAGAACGTCATTGTTAGGTGACATAAAAGATTGGTTTCATTCTCTTTCTTTTTCAACATATAAATTTCAATACGACATTGTCATAAATACAAAGTAAGCCTTTTAAAATATTATTATTATTTGAAATTTTGTTCTAAATACAATGAATACGCGCATAGACCTACTTACATTGAGAATAATTTTTTATTGAGGATGTTTAACCTACCGCTATTTTCATCGCTTCCATTATTGTACTACTTATTTTCAATTTATTGATGAGCTAATGACAAAACAAATGTATATGAGAGTGTAATGCACGTGTATTGTTTCTTATTTGCAAATGAAAATTCTTGTTTTTTTTGCGGTTAATTTCCAGGTGATAGATCAATTATTTCTTAATACGGCATTTCAATTTATTCTTCATAATGAGGTTATTTCCACTTCACAAAGTTTTTCTATTATTTCATGTTTTTAGGCAAACAAAGCAACTTTAATCAAAAGGTTTTGGTATGTGGAAAACAATTTAAACTATCACAAAATTTAAAAGGTTCTCATACATAAAAAAATTTTTAAAATCTTTTATACATGGTTATGTAAGTATAAAATAAGTGAATAGAATTTGTCAATCAGATATGCAATTTTTTGAAAAAAAAAAAAAAATTAATGGAAAAAATTTAAAATGACTTGAACTAAATATAAATTTTGTAAATGGTAAATGAATTGCTTCCGGGATTGATAAAATAAATTGTTATACACGAATATTACATTCCTAATTTATAACAGAGTGCTTCAACTAATTTGAACATTCCTACTATGGTATTAAATACAAAAAAATATAGAATTACGAAACATTTAAATTTAAAAACTAAATTATACGACCAGAATCCAAAAACGGAATTTGCAAGTAGTTCAAAAAAGTATTGCACTTTGCCAAAATAAAATTATTCAAAAACATGCCGCAAAATACTACCAGTATTATTTCAGTAAACAAATCTTCCAAATTTACAGTATAATAGTGTAAAATTTCAAATCTTTAGATCTTTCTATTTTCAAATGAAAGCACTTCAATAATAATCGGACAGACAGACTATCGCCTTGATCTATTTAGAACTTCTTTCTCAATACGTATTTTACAGGACCGCAAATGCCCCCCCCCCCCCTTCTTATTGTTTAGAATAAAACCTTAACAAATAGAATATATGCCACCTATGTACAGCATATGTTCAAGTACAAATACTTTGTTGTTATAGACGTTCGAATACTATGTGACATTTGAAAATTTCGAACATAAATTTTTCTTATTAACTAATTATTATTATTTCTGTGATTATAAGTTTCCAAAAATTTGCAGTATACTTTCAACAAAGTCTTTATATAGTAAACACTTCATCTTACAAAAATCATTAATTATAAGGAAGTCCAGTTTGTCAGTAACATTTTCGTCTTTCGTTTGGATGGCTCTTTATGTTACAAAATCACTGCGAATAAAACTTGTGTGTTCGATATGTCGATGTTCATTATGTAGACATTCCACTTTATATTAAAAGAGTAAAGAGTTAAAACGCATTTTATATAGTTTAAATTGGAATTTATGTAGCCGATTTCATTAATTCCTTATATAAAAAACAAAATTATGAAAAGCACATAACTATAAAATTAATAAGGCCCAGTTGGACTTCTTATAGAATTATTCTAAATATGCTAGAAATCATTTATTCATAATATTCATAAGCATAGCCATAGAACATACAAATATGAAGAGGATCCCAAAGGACACATCTTGTATATAAAAATTCGCATATGTATTCCCTATACACACATATTTACCTACACTCTTGTTTTTTTTTTTTGATTTATTTCCTTAAATTTTAAATTAAATCCTTTATATAGCGAAATGTTATACGAAAAAAAAACAAAAATAATAAGTGAGAGCAGTTATCTCTTCCTCTCATTTTTGGAACTCGATTTTTTCTTCTAAAAAAAAAGTTTTTTTTTTGTTTGTTTTTCTAAAGAGATAAGAGAATTTTCTTTTCTTGTTTTTCCCATTATGTTAATGGTTTTTATGAAATTTTTATACACACACTCACGTACATACACTCATAGAAGTTTGTTTTGTTTTATTTTATTGCAATATGATGACTTGTGATTTTTTGTTCACTCTTATCATATACATAATAAATATTCATATTTAACCTATACACAAACTTGTATAAATAAATGCAAAATTGTTTTTGTACGTACATAAATTAAACACAATATTTTACTTTATGTCGGTAAAATTATTGTCGTGGGAGCTTTAAGATTATATAAAAGGAAAGAGTACATTCTCATATTTTATGTGCGAGCATTAGATTGCTTAAGAATTCAATTGAAAATTGTTTTAAACAAAATTAAATATTAAAGTTTGTTTTAAAGGAACTTCTGCAACTGTTCTTAAAAAATTGATATTAGTAAGAGATTTTAAGAACATATAGAGCCTTCCAAATTCTCATTTCATAAATAAATTATAATTACTGTGCAAATGATATTCGTATCACTCTATTTGTAATCATTTTAATTTCCAAAGCTCTAGTATTTTCGGTTCTATATTGAATGCAGTGATAATATCTTATAAAGATTGAAGTACTGTTTATTAACACTCTCATCTCGAACTACTAGCGGAAGATTTGCTACTGTTTTGTTGTTTGATTAGAATGCTATACGCGTTAAAGGTATCTCTTTGTATATGATTGACATACTACAACCTCGCGCGTATTAAGCTTGATATACCTTCACTCGTATTTATATTCCTACAAATGTTAAATGCGAAAACAATTTTTTTCAGCAGTATCGTAAATATAATAAAAATAAAAAGGAACTTTTTTGCACGTAACTTCAGGCGAAAAATTTCACCAAAAATTTGTTCAGGATTCAATAACATTTTTTTTTTTAATTTCAAATTTCGTTCTACATGAATGTTGACTTAATTCTTCGTAATTCTTAAATCATACTTGAATTTTCTTTCCAACAAAAATCCAACTAAAATTTCATTGTCTATATTTTACTTTCACTGGAATCTCACCAGACAGTTTTTTTTTAATAATATCCCTGATATTAATTTTGAAAACAAGTCCTGTCTTCTATTCACGACGCAGAGACTGCATTCCTACTACCCTAACATTCGTAAAGGTACTGAGAAAAGTTCGTTACACAACTATAGTATAAAATAAAAAATTGTAGACTTACCTTGGTTCTATATTTCCTCAAAAGCCGATTTTCGCTGATATTCTGAAAGTAAACCAGATATATCCATGTGTGGGGTACCACTCTTTCGTACTCTTGAGGTTATTTTTATCATATTTTCCTTGCAGTCCGTCGTTTAATCAAACATTAATCCGGCACGTAAAGAGTATTAACCTCCTTGATATCACTAATGTGGACAACTGTGGTTGAATCACACCTACTGTCTTTTCTGACTCATCCTCTCGTTCATTAGTCGACATTTTCTCTTTACCCTCAACTAGTTTATAAAGTAATATGCATATATTTTGAGATTTATTTATTGAGGTTCACAAGAAATGCTATCAATCCATTACACTTCAACAAACGCATTCAAATTCTCTCATATTACTTACTTGTTGTATTCTAACTCACGTCCTGTTATTCCTAATAATTTTTGATTTTAACAATTTATCAAAATAGTTAATAATAACAATTTTGGTTAACTTAAACTTTTTAATTACAATAAATAAGGTTTTAGTAAAATATGGTTTTAAAAATAACAAAATGTCAGTGAGTCAGAATAATAAAAATGAAAAGAAAACTAAAAAAAAATTTATATTAAATCACAATGTCAAACTTATTTTGACTTTTTGACTTCAACAAAATAGACAAGAAGAAAAACAACAAAAACAACAAAAAACTTTCTATAATAATCTTCTTAAAAATTTTAATTAAAATTTAAATAACTTTTCACTTTCTATACCAAAAATATAAAAAATAAAAATAATTTTTTTTTAAGAGGAAAATATAAGGATTTTCTTTTTCTTTTTCAACAAAATTGTAGTAGATATTTTCAAGGATTTCAATTTTCAACAAGAAATTTAATATTCACACATTTTAATAGTTAACGACAAAAATATATGGGAAATAAATATTTGGTATACAGTGTATCCGAGACTAGATGATATTACAGAAACACTGTAATAGATTAGTAACGCGTAGCTGTCGAGTTGGTGCCCGGGAATTTCGCAGTTCAAGAATTTTATTAAGCCTTCCAGTAAGCGAGGAAGAAAGATGGATTCGTACAGACTTAAGTCTACTGAAGTACTGAAGTGGAGTGTAGGACTGAACATTGAAAAATTAAACGTTGCCTTTCCTTGGTTCCCCTGAAAAGAATGGGCAAAGCAGAGAGTCAACTGTGTTATTTCTGCTTAGAAGAAGATACGGCAGAAAATTTATTGTGGGAGGCTGTGGTTCGCTTAAAACTAATGTGCTTTGTAACCCCTCATTCAATGCGGAACGAAAACTGAATGATGATTGTTCTTTGCTCTTTCATGCAATGTTATTTTGAGTGATACTTGATGCAGGGCCTAAACAATCTGTTTGATAACAATATTTCGTCTCCGTCTTGACCTATTCAATCATCCCACTTCAGCATTACCATTAAGTCTCAGATACCTTATATTTACGGATATTAAATTTTAATATTATGGTTATAAATCACCACTAATGAAAACAAGAAAATATGGTTCCTTTCACTATATACACACAACAATAATGAGAACAATAATTAAAATAAAATATATAGGAAATATAGAAAGGCTTAAAATTAAAGAGACACTATAAAAGTTTTTAGTTGAAAATCTTGAAAGAGATGAAATTAAAATCCTTTTTTTCTATTTTTCCTATATCAATTTTTGTACATAATTTGTTACTTTAGAAAATTATATAGGTGGGAAAGAAAATTTTATTGAAAATTTCCTTTTTTTTTTTGTGATCCTTAAAAGTTATCATTAGGTTAATTTGTAGTAATTAAGTATTTAAGTATATAGAAGGTTTGTTTTTGAAAAAGATTTTAAAAAAAGTTATACTTAATGAAAATTTTTAAGAATTAATTATGGGTTTTCATTTACAATTTTATAATAGAATGTGTGTGCGTGTAAGTGTATATAGCAATTTTATATGTCTATTAAAGTTGTTAATTTGTTGAAGTTGAGTTATGAGCAAATTTTTTCCCAAAATTTATATTAATAAAAATTAACTACAATAGTTATAATATGAGAAGTTATTAAAAATTCAAAATAGGATAATTGATGGGGAAAATATTTTATTTGATCCTTTAATGGGAAATTTTTAAAAATAATAAAACAATTAGTGTAAAAATTTACTTTAGTACTTAAAGAAAGACGAAAATTTATTTGAAAATAAAGGAGCCTGATGGAATACAAAAGATTTTTAAAACTCTAGTCGCAACTATGAGTTGAACCTTTAATAAATGCAAGAATGCGGAAGAATTTTAAATTCTAACAGAACCTGAAAAATCGTTTCCACATCAAAGTTTAATGTTCTTAGTGACAATGCAAGCCTTACTTTGCTTATGTTATTAATATATTCTGATGATTAAGGCGTTCAGTAAATAAGAAAGCTAATAACCATTTAATTATTATTTAGAAAATATCACCTTTCTAATAGAATAACACTTTCACATGGTTAAATTTATTCAATGCTTCAATGTCTTACAATCGCTTCTCAATTTCAAAATTTGTAAAAAAGTACATTTCCGCTCAGCAAATTACGTACTAAATTTAAATTTAAAAAAAGAAAACGATTTCCAGTTGAATAATTCTTTAGTTACGATATCGTATTGCATACATTTAGGAGGAATATTTAAGTAATATCGTAAATATTAAAATGGATTCCTATAATTGAAGGAGTGAAGGTTTAACGATGTATTTTTGAATATGAAAACAATTGATTTTACAATCCTATCCCTATAGCAGTTCGATGAAGGTTATGGTGTCGAAGAAACATTAGATCAAAAATTGACTATTTTATACAATTTAACAAATAACATCTCTGAAAATTGAGGTTCTGAGCCGCTAATGTGAACTGTCAATTACAAATTTTGATGTTTTCCCATAAATTTTTAAGGTAGAAAAAGTAAAACTTGATCTCTCTGCGTTTGCTTGAATTTGCAAATTGGCTTTGATAAGCTGAAAACAGTATGTTGTAAGAAACTTGCATTTTACGATTTCGAGTGCTCATAACACAATTGCGTTTTGTTCTGTCTACTTCCAAAATTTCAACTTTGAGCAGGAATGACCAAACAAAATCAAAGTTATAAGCAAATTTCTCCCAATTTTTTTTCATATTTACTAAAACTTGATTATTCTTCTGCCAATTTTTACTTTATGTGTTAAAAATAAGAATGTGAACTTCTTACAAAAATCACTGCTATGTTACAGAAAATAAACTTATTCATTGAGCTCAAAAATTTTTCTTATATATCGTAGCTATTTTTATTCTCTAGTGTAAGTTGAACATGTATATTAAGACAACACATCAAAAAATATTTTACAAATTCAACATTATTTCACTTTATTCGGGTAGATATAGGTAAACAAGCTATTAAATGCAAATAAGCTTTTGACTTTAAGAAAATCTGAATAAATTTTACAAATTCAAATGTAATACGCGTGTCAATATTTTGTTGTTTTTTTAGACGATAACATTGTTAAAGGGTTTTGGATCTACTTTATAATCAAACCTTGAAGGAAATTATTTAAGAATATTCAAATGGAATAAATGTAAAATCGTTTACATAATTTAAATAGAAAAAAAATTAAATTAACAGAAAAATTATGCTAAATAGAATAATTAATAAAATTCTCAGGATTGCATTTATAATTAAATTATTTATGTCTGAAATCGGGGTAGAGAAAAAAAAATTGTTATTAATTCGCATTAATTAAATTGCTCCATACTAAGAATTACTTATTTTGTAATACTGTAGAAATCATTTTGGAATTATTGAAGCGAAATACGAGTAATTTGCTAGTTAGTTTACTATCAGTTCACTTGCACGAAACCTGTTATCGTTTTTCGCATTAGGTTGGACCGTACTGATTTTTAATTGCAGAAAAAAAAAATCAATTTACCTATTTTATCAGGAAATTTTCCTTTTCTCTCCTACTGCTTCTGACTAGGTCGATTTCAGATATTCTAGTTTCATCTTATACCTGTAAAGCATTGTCGCTGCATATTTTAGTATAAAATTCTATTTTTCTAGACCATAGTTTTCACTGCTATATCTGGTCACTTTCCATATCTGGTTTGGGAAGTCATGATAATATTCATGTGTATTATGATCAGAATGGCTGCCAATGTCACCGTCAACCTCAATACCCATTGCTACAATAGCCTATCTGCACTATTTTCGGCTTTGCTGCTTTACTTCTCTAAGTTGATTTGTCAATTTCTCATATGTAAATTATATTCTCTTTGATTCTAGCAACAGTGAATCGGAATTAAGTTTGCGGTATCTATATGAATATTCGGAACAGCACAATTCTTAGTGTAACGCAAGCGCAAACCATTCGCTAACGAAAGGCTTTCTGGAACTATCGGGCATTCGCTTGTCGAGCTCTTATTATTCTGACTATCCTATTTCTATTCGATATTGTTGCATTTTATAAACTTTTCACAAAATGTAATCAATTCTATGTCACATCATACTAACTCAGACAGTTCCTATTCCTAAAAATCATATGTGCTTACTTTGTTTTATATTAAAAAAATATATTTCAAAATTTCTGTTTTTTATAAAAATAAAAAACAAACATTCCTAAGCAAGAAATTAAAATAAATTCACTACAATAAAAAAATGTGCCGGAAAATTCAATTTTAATATAAAAAGCCATGAAATGAAATTTCCTATGAATTTAATAAAAAAAAATTTGTTTAGGGTAAAATAAAGATACACAGGTGGATGTGGATGTATAGATGAATGAAACCTGAAAGGACATTTTCATTATTTCAATTTCAATTTTAGCAAATGTTGCGTTTTTCTTTTCTACAATATAGAAATTTAAAATATGTTGTCGCTAGCATAATTTGTCACATGACATGGGTATGAAAATTTTTTGACATTTTGAGGCAAAAATAAAACAGTTATAATAATCTAGAGGAAATCAAAAAATATGTAACAAAGAAATAGAAAAAAAAATGTTGGAAAAATGGCCGAAGATTTTCTTTTGTTATTTCAGTTTCGTTTATATGAAGATTGAATCTATTGTATAAACAAGGTTAAGAAATTTTAAAATCAATTTTACAAAAAACTGTAAGGAAATAATGTAGTTAAATGTGACCTTTACGCCAAGTTCAGAATTCAAGTAAAACAAATTCATTGGAAAAAGAAATTCATTGAATAAATAACAAATAATTTGAACCTGAAACTGCAACACACTGGATCATTGATGTTCCCTCATTAGCTAAATAGTAAGAAAATTATATTATAAACCCAAAGCTTATACTGCAGTAACAGTTCTATACTACAATAACACGCCATCATTATTTAAGAACGATACAACTTCATTGCTTAACAAGCTTCAAATACCACACAAGTTTTCCGAAGAAACATTAATTGGTCTTTGGATAAATCCACTATCGAAATTAAAATAAAGCCATTGGTATTATTTAATTGTATGACACCTGCCATGTCGTGAGTTTAATATCTTAAATTTTTGAAAACAAATATTTCGGAACTCTTCAAGACTATTACAACCGTACCCCATATGGAAAAATTTAATTAAATTTATTTAAAACCCTTGCAAGGGCCTATTTCAAAACTACCGATTTAAAGGAATTGATTTTCAAATATGAACAAAACGAAAAATTTAAAAAAAATATAATCCAACTACATTTAATTTCAAAGCTTTTCGTACTCATAAAAAATTATTTTCGGGCAATAGATTTAGAGTACGAAAAAAGTTTTAAACGTGACAATTTTTATCAAAATAGAAAAAATGTTATTTTGGACAATTTCGGAATATTTCGGGCTATTTATCACTGTTTCGGGCTATTTCGGACAATTTCGGGCTATTTCGGCCTTATTTTCAAAATAACTAGTTTTTCAAAATTTTTACCTTCTCAAATAATCATAGTAAGAAACCTAACTTAATTCAAAAATTTTAATCCAATTGAGATTGATTTAATAGCTTCATCGTCTATACGGAATACGGACACAGACATTTATTTTTATATATGTGCAAGACAATTACGATCAATCAATCATGTTTTTGCTTTCTATAGCTATGAAAATCGATAACTGTTCCAATTCTAATCAATATCAAGTGAAATTGAATTTGTAATGTTTAACAAATTTTAACTTGACTATGGCTACAAAATAGATTTAAACACAATAAGCTACTAGAGGACTACGCACCCTTTCTTTCGTAAATTATTAAAAATGCAATACTCAAAAATATTTTTGGATTTATCTTTTATTTTTGTTTTTATTTTTTTTTTATTTAATTCAAATTAGTTCCTGTAATTTAACCTACGTTAATGTTAATTAGTTCCAGTAACCTTTTTCTCTTTTGTTTTTTTACAAAATGCTAAATTTTAAAAATATTTTTTGCTTGTACATTTTTTCCGCTCTATAAAATTTCATTTATTCCCAAAAATAAATTTATTAGGAATTTTTCGAAATTTTTATAATTTAATTAGGGTGGTGGTTACCCATCTGGTATAAATTTTTTTTTCTAAAATAATAAATAATCCTTGTGCAAAATAAATCATTTTCAATGAAATTCTTTTACTCTTTCGTTTTAACCCGATTCTGTAACCATAGGTATAGATATAGGTATAGTTTATCTTTTATTAATCTAAATAGGAAATATTCCCAAATTTAAAAATTTCATCAAAAATTTCTAGTTCTTCATAAATATTTTAAGGTTTAAAAATATTATTGAGTTTAATTACAAAACATTAAGTAGAAAATTTTAGGAATTTTTTTTTTTAAGAGAGATTAGGATATAAGAAGAGTAGTTGATCATGACCTCACAACATAGAATTGATAAGAAAATTTATGAAAATTCGTTGACTATATTCGTTTTAATATTAATAATCTATTCGCTTCCTTTTAACTTTCTTACCAGAATTAATGGTTCTTGAAAATTCAAAAAATTCAGAAGAACAGAATTACAAAATAAATGCTTTTTATTTTAAGGAAATAGCGTTTCACACCAATTCCCAGTACGTATCTTCTCTCAACACCGAAAATGCATATGAATGACTTTTTTCTAACGGCAACACCCGTTTTTATGGTCGTATGTAAGTCAAATTGCAGTTTTCACTGAAAAAAATTAAAGTTCTTCTTTCCAGATTCGGGCTTAAGGATGTTGAGGAGTTTGTTTGAACTGCGAAAGTTTCACAGACAGATATATTTCTATTCTGGATTTATGGAAGTATGAAAATAGACTTTAGGTTATAATTTAAGATAATTAAGTTTTAGTCGGAGCACTTGGTTTTTGCCAAATTAGATAAAATCCGGTTTGACAAGCATTGAAACTTTTATATTGCAGATTTGTTTTACTCGCTAATGCTCTCCTCCTTCCCGCCTTCCTCGGCCGCAGAGAGTTTATATTTTTTGTTTTCAGTTGTACATTACGAATAAATTTTTAAGAAAAGCCCGAATCGTACTTTCTTCGTCAAGAATATTCATAAATAAGGAAAGTCTCTTATCCAAAAATCACGAATATTTTTTATTTTTACTATACACCTACTCTTTATCTATCCAGACCAATTCACATGGAATGAAAATATTCTTATAACAGACCAGATAGTTTCAATTTAAATCTTTTTTATTTTAAACGAAAATTTCATATAAATGTACCTAAAAGGATATTTTCAAAATTTCATTAGAGAATCCTACATACACACATATACAATGTCAGTTCTATTCAAGGAAATGAAATTTTAACACAAAATTTAAAAGGAAAAATAAATTGGAAAATCCCTTCATATACTCTGGGTCACAAAAATTTTAAAATATACATATACATTTACCCATAGTTGCGATAATATCGGCAGTAATATATGAATTTTAATTCAAAAAGAAAAGGATTCTCTATACAGAAGATAAGAATACAAAAACAAAATATTTAAAATTTTTAATAATTTTTTAAAATCATTTTTTTCCTTTCTCTTTCTTTTTTTCTTTCTAATACACTAAAATGCTTAAAGCCGCTACTTTATCTAAATTTATTTTTGCCTCCTGTTTTCTCTCTTATTTAGGTAATTAAAAATTTAAAGAAAACAAGTGGCAATATACGACAAAAGCAAAAAATAAAAAAAATTCTAATCAGAATTCAGGAAAAATTGGCAAAATTTTAATTTTTACACGTATTTTTTCTATTCTGTTTTTGTTCTTTTCAGGATTTCTTCGTCGTAGTTTGCGTTTTCGATTTTCTGAAAAACCCTAGAAATTTTTGAAAAAATAATAGTAAAGAAAAATTTTTTCTTTAATATAAGAAAAAAGCAAATGCACGTACGTTCATTATATATGTGTGTGTGTGTACTATTGTGTATGGTTCCTTTTTAAAGTACATTTAATTTACCTGTGATCCTTTGATCTTTTTTCTTTTATAAAAGTCGAAAGTGGTTACAAAAGAATGAAAAACATAAAACAAAAATTGAAGAAACGAGCAGCAAACATTAAGAAGGAAAAACTTTTAAATCTAAAGAATTTTTCCCCTTTTTTCAAACTAATTTTCTACTTTTAATTTTTTTTTTTGTGTTTTTGATGTTTTTCCGATATGTTTGGTAACTTTTTCCTTTTATATTTTTCGTACCAAAGTTTTATATATTTTCGTACGTATACACTGAGAAAAATTTAATTGTGAAATCAAAAATTATATTTAGAACTTTATTAGAGGGATTAGGGGAAAATATAACATTGTTAATCCTAGAAAATCTTTGAAAGTTATCTCTTCTGACCAAAATAGTCGAGGAATGAATCCCATGGTTACCAAGTCCTATTTATATTCTTTTATAGTTCTATTTTGTATTCTTTGAAGCATGTTAACAATTTCTTTGCTAGTTGTACCCTATAGTTTGTTTCTATAACTTTCTATGGCAATAAAATAGGGAACAAAACACGGTTTTCTTGATGTTTTCCGGAATAAATTTCTGGATAAACTCTCACTGCGCCATTAATTTGCTAGCTTTACTCAAGTGACAATTAATTTTATTTTCTCATTGTTTTAAATTATCAGCTTCGAAAATCGTGCACATTTCATCAGCGAACAAATATAATAACTATAATATCACTTGCAAACATGCTTTACATTAGTTTCAATTTTTACTTTTTTTCTCAGTGTTATAGCCACACTATAAGAAAAAACCATAATAACATAAAAGAGAAATATTTAATGATATTTTTTAAAATCTATACTAATTTGTAATGATCTATATATACGCTCAAGCTACCTAGCTATTATAAAAAATATATTAAAAAGATAGAAAGTTCAAACATATTTCTCTATTAGGTTTTTAATATTTAAATATAATAAATATAAAATTAAATTTATAGCTCTATGTAATGGGAAGAAATACCAAAAGGAAATATTTAATTTGTTTATTTTAATAAAATCATAAGAAATAATGAGAAAATATAGTTATGTTTTGCGGTGTTTAATCTAAATTAAATTAAAATAAATGATTTTTGAAAGAACAGAGAAAAAATATGACTTTGAAAAAATTGCATACTTTTAGGGGTAGAAATGTGGATTATTCTATATTTCTTTATTGTTTGCGTATTTAGGAGCATTATAGAAATAATATAACTAATAACGGATCAAACCTATGTCACGTACGACATTCTACTATTATGCCTTAAAACATTAATGTTTGGTAATGATAACCGTAGCACCAATAGGTTAAATTTCTTAAAAGGAAAATTACATTTGCAAATACAAATCGAACCAGTCAATTGGGTATTCTATTCTTCTTTAACGATTTTCGGTACATCATCCACGATTTTGGTAAGAACAAAAAACTAAGTTTACATACAAGGTTGTGATCAGGCAATTTGAAGAGAATTTTATCAGAGGATTTGTTTTTATAGATTATTTTTGTATAAAATTTAAATAGAACTAGTTTTATTAGAACAATTAGAGTTTCAACAATATTGTCAAAGTGTTGTGACTTAAATAAGTTTCGTCTCTAATATGGGATGGATTTGTTTTTTCTTCCGGAATTCAAGTAAGTTCTTAAAACTGGATAAATCCTAAACATTTTTTAGAATTTTAAAACTTTCAAGGATAAAGAATTTTAATATTAATAAATTTATTTTAATTTCTTAAAATTCATTTTTGTTTTTCATTATCAAATTCAACAAATCTTAATAATCCATAATATTTCCGAGTATAACAATTAAAATAACTCTATATCGTATAATAACAAAAAATTTTATTATCATAAAATTTCAAGGATTTCCTCCAAACTTATTCAAGTCGTTATCATTTTATATAAAGAATAGTCAATAATAATAATCGACACCTTGCCTTATAATAGAAAAGAAAAAAATTAAAATTATTTTTCAGCATCTCAAAAAATTTTCCTGTTTTGGAAAGAAAATTACATGATAATTATAATTGTACATTAAAAAATAAAAGGCAGTAAACAAAGTAAAATTTTCCGCAGAATTTTCTAAAAGAATTGTTTTTCTTCTTCTTCTTCTTCTTCCTGATTTTCATTTATTTTTCTTGTTTATCGTAAAAATTTTCGCTGAGTTTTAACAAATAGAAAATGATGTGACAATCAAAAAACCCTTTTCTTATCATTATTTTGTATCTCGTTCTGTATATTTTTGCTTCCTTTACTAACACTAAGCATAGTACGGTCTTACAATACAACTGTATAGTAGGGAAGATTTTCTATTTGAAGTGTTAAAGATGAAATTTTTCCAAGGAAATTAATAAGAAAATTTTTACTAAAAAAACGGATACATACTTACATTTTAATAATTTAAGTGGAAGCTTGTAATTTTAATTTTGAAAATATTTTTGTTAGTGAAACTAATTTTCATTAAATAGAATTTTTATACAATATAATTATCTAGGAAATGAAGAAGGAAAATCTCAATATGATCTGATATTTTGGTTATACTTAAATATTCTGTATTAATTTCTTTGTGTTACAAGAAGGACAATTGGTGAATTTAAATATTTAAAAATTATTGTGTATTTACAATAGATAAAATGAGTTCCCAAAAATCTACTAAATAATCAGACAATTGTAGAACCGATCCTATACATTGAAAGCATATTATCACGTATGAACAATACCTTAACACGACAGCTAAAGATTTCAGTTCACTTAAAAAATATCTGGAAATTCCGAAAATTTACGTCTAATTTTCAATCGATCGCGAAATTCGCTTGACACGTATGCAGATTTATTTAAATTTTATATACCTATATAATACATAAAAGACATAAAAAGGCCGTGGACCTTAGTTTGAGCATTTAGTAAATTAATGACACCAGAAATACTATCACTTTAATTCTGTTGTTATTATAAATTCGGCCGTGCAAGGCATTACTTTTGATGCACTAAAATTCCAAAAATCCTAAAATATTCGAATAATTTTAACAAAAACTTTTAGCACTTTTTCAAAAGTTCCAATTAAATTACATAATATTGAATACATTCCATATTAGATTTAAAAAAAAATTCAAAATTAAATTCGCTATTTATAAGGAAATCTTAATTTTTAAACCAGAAAAAAGAAAATCAATATATAAAAGAAAATTTGAGTAAATAATAAATTAAACCGCTTCCTCAAATTCCCATATGAATAAACTTTTTCTTCATGTATCGTTATCCTTCACAAAAAAATGCATATATTATCCTTCATATGCATAATAAATTACAATCAATTCTTAATATATTTATGATAATAAATGTAATAATAAAAAAAATATTCACTTACATCTACATATACACTATATTTATATATGTATAATAAGGAATCAATAAACTTTATTTTTCAACAAAATTATTATACAAAATGTGGGAACCTATTCGAAAAAAAAAATCATTGGAAACGAGTTGGAATTTTAAGCAAGGAATGTTAATTTTATTTTTACCAACCATATTGCATGCAATTAGGAAGACTACGTGATAGCACTAAACCTCACATGCTGAGTTTTCAGTAAGAATGCATTTTTAAATGCTAGATAATTATAGATAAAGTATTTAAGAGAGATATCAGCCTGTTTGACTGTCAGACAGAATTTTTACTAAGGGTCGGTTTTAACTAAATTAACTGAGAAGCTTTGCAGCTAAATCAGATCACGGAGGATGAATCTTTACTGAGAACCAAATTTTCATTCTTCCTGATAATTGATCCGGCCACTTTCTACCATCCACAGAATTCGAAATAAATATTTATTCTGTTATGTGCTGTTCACATCACATCAGATTTTTTGGTAGCGTCGTTTTTTCGTCTTATTTT